>NW_023336197.1:528602-542267 GCF_012550715.1 Geosmithia morbida
CCCCCCACCGATATCACCACCTGGCGACAAAGAGCGGGCTCTCACCATGGACCTTTCTTTTCTTACTTACTGACTTGCCGACTTGTCGCAAGGCATCGCTGAGCTTCCCTCCACACGATTGATCGCCCTGAATACCCACACGACCGTCGTCCTATACGCATTACGATAAAACCTTTACACTCGGGCGGTTCTCCCCCCGGGCCCTCGAAAACCTAGCCATGTCCTGGCAACCGTCGACCGACTCGCTGAGGCAGCTCGCTGCCTGCCTCAAGGATTCCCTCAGCGGATTCGACAAGAATGCGCAGAAGCAGTCTGAGCTCGTGAGTCTTTGACCGTACCTTCTTATCTGTCCCCTCCCGTCGTGGTTGGCGCGCGCTGATCATGGGTCGGTTACCTCGCCCCCCGATGCACAGATGCTCGAGCAAGCCAAGGCAGCCCCCGACTTCAACAACTACCTAGCCTTCATCTTCTCGAGTGCCCAATCTCCAGAGGGAGTTCCCTACAATGAGCAAGAGTATCACCTGGTCCGTTCGGCGGCCGGAATCATGCTAAAGAACAACGTGCGGACCGAGTGGAAGTCCTTCTCGCCCTCGAACCTGGAACTCGTCAAGCTCGCGGTCCCCATGTGCCTGCAGGACAAGAACTCGCAGATCCGCAACTTTGCCGGAAACATCGCCACCGAGATCATCCAGCGCGGTGGACTGCTCGGCTGGCCTGAGCTGCTGCCCCAGCTGCTCGACCTGGTTGGAAACGCGTCGGGCCGGTCGTCCAACGAGGCCCAGGAGGGTGCCATGTCGGCCCTGTGCAAGATCTGCGAGGACAACTTCCGGGCCCTCACGAAGGAGGTCAACGGCCAGAGGCCACTCAACTACGTCCTTCCCCAGCTCATTGCCGCCACCAAGAGCCCGCTGCCCAAGGTCCGCGCCTCGGCCCTGACGGCCATCAACGTCTTCACCCCGCGCAACTCGCAAGCCATGTTGAACTCGGTCGACGACCTCCTCCAGCATCTCTTCATCCTATCGAGCGACGCAGACCCGGACGTCCGCCGCCAGGTCTGCCGCGCCTTTGTCAACCTGGTCGAGACTCGGCCGGACAAGCTGCAGCCCCACATCGAGGGTCTGGTCGACTACATCCTCAGCCAGCAGACGAGCGAGGACGAGGAGCTCGCGTGCGAGGCGGCCGAGTTCTGGCTGGCCATCGGCGAGCATCACAACCTGTGGAAGGCCCTCGAGCCCTACATCAACAAGATCATCCCCGTCCTGCTGAGCTGCATGGTGTACAGCGGCGAGGACATCGCCCTGCTCGGAGGCCTCTCGGACGACGAGGAAGAGGAGGACCGCCAGGAGGACATCAAGCCGACCTTTGCGCAGAGCAAGAAGGGTCGCCTCGGCGCGAAGAATGCCGACGCGGCGGACGCCGACGGCGCCAAGCTGGGCGGCGGCTACGCCAAGGTCGGCATGGACGACGACGTCGAGGAGGGAGAGGTTGACGGGTTCGACGACGGAGACGACGCGAGCCCCGACGAGAAGTGGACGGTGCGCAAGTGCTCGGCGGCGGCGCTGGACGTGTTTGCCAGCGACTTCCACGGCCCCGTCTTCGAGGCCATCCTCCCGTACCTGTCGCAGAACCTCAAGCACGCGGAGTGGCCTCAGCGCGAGGCGGCGGTGCTGGCCCTGGGCGCCGTGGCCGACGGCTGCATGGACGCGGTGGTGCCGCACCTGCCGGAGCTGGTGCCGTACCTCATCTCGCTCCTCGAGGACCAGGAGCCGATCGTGAGGCAGATCACCTGCTGGACGCTCGGCCGCTACTCGGAGTGGGCGGCCAGCCTGGAGGACCCGGCGCAGAAGGAGCAGTTCTTCGTCCCCATGATGGACGGCATCCTCCGCAAGATGCTGGACAGGAACAAGAAGGTGCAGGAGGCGGGTGCGTCGGCGTTTGCCAACCTGGAGGAGAAGGCGGGGGCGAACCTGGAGCCGTACTGCGGGCCGATCGTGCAGCAGTTCGTGCGCTGCTTCGGCAGGTACAAGGACCGCAACATGTACATACTGTACGACTGCGTGCAGACGCTGGCCGAGCGCCTGGGCCCGTTCATGGCGCGGCCGGAGCTGTCGGGGCAGCTGATGCCGGCGCTGATCGAGAGGTACGGTGCGGTGACGGACCAGTCGCGGGAGCTGTTCCCGCTGCTCGAGTGCCTGTCGTACGTGGCGCTGGCGCTGGGCGACTCGTTCTCGCCGTACGCGCCGACCATCTTTGGGCGGTGCGTCGGCATCATCCACAACAACCTGGAGCAGACGCTGACAGCGGCGAGCAACCCGGGGATGGACCAGCCGGACAAGGATTTCCTCATCACCAGCCTGGACCTGCTGAGCGCCATCATCCAGTCGCTGGGCGAGGCCAAGTCGCTGGAGCTGGTGCGGTCGCCGCAGCAGTCCTTCTTCGAGCTGGTGGGCTTCTGCCTGGAGGACCCGGCGGACGAGGTGCGGCAGTCGGCGTACGCGCTGCTGGGCGACTGCGCGCGATACGTCTTCCCGGAGCTGCAGAAGTACCTGCCGACGGTGATGCCGATGCTGGTCAAGCAGCTGGACATGGACAGCGTGCTGGACGAGGACGTCGAGGCCAGCTTCGGCGTGGTCAACAACGCGGGCTGGTCGTGCGGCGAGATCGCGATGCAGTATGGCGAGGGCATGTCGCCGTGGGTGCCGGACCTGATGCAGCGCTTCGTCGAGATGCTGTCGAACCCGAGCGTGCCCAAGGGCCTGCAGGAGAACGGGGCGATCGCGCTGGGCCGGATGGGCCTCGCGTGCCCGGAGCAGATGGCGCCGCAGCTCGGCGTCTTTGCCGAGGACTTCCTGGCGGCCATGGTCGAGCTCGAGGACTCGGACGAGAAGGCGACGGCGCTCAAGGGCTTCTCGATGGTGGTGGCGCAGAACCCGCACTCGATGGAGAGCATGCTCAAGAATTACTTCGTCACCATCGCTCGGTACGACGACGGGAATCTGGAGGAGCCTCTCAAGACGGAGCTGCACGAGGTGTTTCAGAATGTGAGATGCCCTCTCGAATATATTTATATATATATATATGCCTCCGAACAGAGAGGAGAAGATGAGAAGAGAGAAGCATGGGCTAACCTGTACTCGACCACAGATCCTCTCGGCTTTCAAACAGATGATGCCCCAATTCGGAGACTTTATCAACCAGCTGCCCCAGGAGGAACAGCAGAGACTGACGCAAAAATTTACGATGTGATCTGAAGAGCAGAGGGACGGTTCCACGACAAGATTTTTCTTTCTCCTGACGAGCAAGGAAAGGGGATTGAGAGGGGGGCAGGGATGGGATGAGACAAGAAGACAAGAAGAGGGGGGCTACTTGTAAAAAAAAAATCTATAAAACAAAAAACAAAAAAACAAAACAAAAAAAGAGAGAGAGGGAGAGATAGAGAGAGACGCAGTGTCGAGAACAAGGAAGAAGAGCAGGATATACTAATCCCTCAGATGCACAGCGGAAGAGAAGACGAGGAAAGAAAGAGCAAGGGCCTAGGGAGTCTATACACACACACACACACACGCATACACACACAACACTGCCTTGGGG
Organism: Geosmithia morbida; assembly: GCF_012550715.1. Taxonomy (NCBI): domain Eukaryota; kingdom Fungi; phylum Ascomycota; class Sordariomycetes; order Hypocreales; family Bionectriaceae; genus Geosmithia; species Geosmithia morbida. The sequence continues at coordinate 532,194 of NW_023336197.1, forward strand.
GTCCAAGGGAACCGGGATTTCTGATTCCGTCTACAGGATGAGGAGCGGGATGCATGGGCGGGCAAATATGGGAGGAGCATGGTAAGAGTATTCCTCATTCTTTCTTCTGTCTAGAGAAAGTCGGGGATGACTGATCAGGGATGGCCGGTCAGGGATGTTTCTTTTTCTTTTTCAGAGAAGAGAAGGATCAGTGCATGGGGATATGGAAAAAAAAAAAAGGATCGTCATCCCTATGAGAGAGAGAGAGAGAGAGAGCGAAGCAAACGAGAAAAAAAGTGTCTTGGAAGAGAAGGGGGGGGGGAGGAGTCTTTTTTTTTTCTCTTTTTTTTTCTCTTTTTTTTTTCCCATGGTCATTTTCTTTTATGTTAGGCTCTTACTCCCATCATTTTATATATATAGTTACCCTAGATTAGATTTTTATTTTTTTTTCTTCTTTTTCCCATCATCTCTAAATATTTTTTTTCCTCTCACCTGCTCTATTACTCTTGCTCTCATCTTTTTTTGTCATTCTCACCTCGTACTCTTCAATCCCTACATCAGATGGGGCTTTTTTCTTTTCTTTTTCTCTTCTCTGAACAAGGATGCATTAGATGGAAATCACTTTTTTTTTTCTTTTCCCAATTGGATCATGCATGATGTTTCTGTGCCGTAGCCTGCAGGAGTGTGAGCGTGTAGGGTAAGCACACTAATGTGACGCAGCTCCATGATTGAGTCTCGGTGGTAGATTATGGAGTACAGACGTGTTCAGCAGGAATTGCCTATTCTAACAAGAGAGGAGACGGATGATCTGACGAGAGAGGAAAGATGACCTGACGAGAAGAGAAAAAAAAAAGAATTACAAAACTACATCTATACTTGCCATGATGCGAATGTAATCAGCTTGCAGTTGCAAGTTGCATGTGCATGTGCATTAGCAGAGAGCCTTTTTTAAATACATATATAGATAAATACATATATAAATAGATAAATATATATAAATGTACATTGGTTTCGCCTATAGCTGGCAATACCTGATTCTCTAGGTGGTACTGGTCCCATCCATTACAAGAAAAAAAGAAGGCCATGTAATATTGCCCAAGGATGAAAGAGCTTACAGCTACCTACTCGCTCTTGATGGCTAGAACGCTAGGAAAGGTGTGTACTATTTCCCTCCATCCTTGGGTAATATCATATCGTCTTCTTTTTTTTTGCTGGTTTGTCTTGTCACCTCCTACAATCTCTACTCTTGAGCAGAGAAGTGACGGTTTACAAACACCGCCAAAACGCCGTATGATTGTTACTCCGGCCCGGATCTGGGCCTCAGACCTCTAAGCAGAACATCACCGACAATGGATGTATAGATGTATAGACGTATAGATGTATAGATGTATATACAGTCTCATCCTCCCTCCCTTGGATAGAAGATTGACATGACTACCGGGGCCTTTTCTTCTTCTGAAAGGGGCCAAAGCACCTCCATCATCTCCATACAACGCGCCGCGTGAAAAGGCGAGACCGGCGGTAGCGAGACGGCGCCGGAATAAAGGTCTACGACCGGGGACGACTCGTCGCAAGTCTGTCGTCTTGTCGCATTCCCTCCACACGAGAGCGATGAATGGCAATGGATGGCGATGATGGCAAGTGGCAATGAATCCAACTAGACATGGCACCCCCGGGGGGGGGGGGGGCCAAGCCTACAAGAGATGGCCAAGTCTTCCTGGGGAGGAAAAATGGCCAAGCCTCTCGAAGCAGAAACGGCCAGCCGTACTCGGTAACAGGATGTATGACTGATCCGTCCGTTTTCTTGGTAAGATGGAAAAAAAAAAAAACAAACAATGGTATTTTTTTTTTTTTGTACTCTTCTTCCGTATTCTTATGCTCTTGTCTTCCTCCTCGACCAACTAGAAAAATACAGAAACCATGCTGCATGGAGAATGGTTATTCCGGAACCGATGTCGCTGCCTCAGGCCAGTGGTAAACCATTACCATCTCACCTGTTTTATATATATAGCCTTGTGAGCTGGAACAGCAAGTAAAGATGATGACAAACCGCTACGGCCCTTCATCTGGAAGGGGGGGGGGGGGTGTGGTCTGGTGCACCTTGCGTGATCGTCTACTAGCTACGCGCGCTATTGAAGGTAAGCAACGATATGACCACTACAATATTCTTCTTGCCTGGACACTTTTCTTGACATGTTACACCAAAAAAAAAAAAAAAAAAAAGGAAGAAGAACAAATACATTCTACCAATGGCAAGGTTTCCATGTATTCGTACTACCAAAAAAAACAAGGTGGAAAAATAAGACGGGTAGAAGGATGCCAATATGACAATAGAGAAGTATATATATATGTATATATATATGTATATATATATCTAATAAAGAATGAGTGGATGGGTGGAAGAATGAATAAAGCATTGAAAAAGATGTTTCGATATGAATGCATATTATGTATATATATATATATATATATGTATAATGCAAGTTTCCAACCTCTTCTGTACATTGTATAGTCCTACCTGGGAGTTAACCTGGTTAGTATTGAATCATTAGGCTGTCAGGGATGATGTGGGATGTAATACTCCTTTAGAGCCTAGAGGGGGTTTTTTTTTTCTCGATTCATCTGTACGAGTATCTATTCCGCCGAAATCCGCACCGTGAGAAGGTTTGAACTAAAATACCATTCACACTTTTATTTTAAATCAAATATATATATATATATATAAATAAAAATAAACGTCTCTCTTTCTCTCCACTTCAAGGTCCGATTTCGCCCCCCCCCCCCCCTTCCATATTTTTACGAAGGAGAAGGAGAGGGAAGGAAGGGAAGGGAAGGGTATAGATCTCTATTCTTCTCATTTTTCGTCATTTATCGTGAAATCGGGCCCCCCTCCCTTTCTGATGAGGTGTCGTGAAGAGGTGTCGATGAAAGGAATCGACCCTCTTCTTCTTTCTTCTTCCTTCTTCTTCTTCTCTTCTTTTTTTCCGGTTGTTGTTCTTGATGTTCTTGTTCTTGTTTCGAATCTGTAGACATGGATATGTAGCCATGGATATGTAGCCGTACACTACAGAGTCAAGAGTCCCTCGCGTGTATCGTGAAAACTAAAAAGTGGGAAAGGCTTGAAGAAAAAAAGGAGAAGAGAAAGAAACGTTACAGCACGACCGTCGAAAGCCGCATACTCTTACCTGCGTAGATGCTACCGAGCATTACATGTATATATACGATGTACGATATATACACGTTATTGTCATGTTATGGCACAGCACTTATATAGCATAAGCAGGACATGTTTCCCTTTTTCCTCTCTCCTCTCTCTCTGTCAAGCTCACACTTGATCAATATGCAAGGGTAACCCTCTCTGTTTCGGTGTAGAGGGTAGGATGCAATGCTCGAGAATATACGGAGTGACGTGTACGGAGCGCGGAGTAATGTAGCGGCATGGAGTCGTGACTGGTGAGGGAGAGGGAGAGAGAGAGAGAGAGTACGGAGTATGATCGGTATGGAGTAGGGAGTGATGGTGACGGGTAGGAGAGTACGAGTATGAGTACGGATACAGATTACACATATATAACATACAATATATAACACCCAGCATGATACTCGTCATCTAACTCCGTACYCYCCSYMCTCTYCGKTCCCGCTCATCTCGATGTGGGTTGAATCCGTAACTCCGAGGGCGGTCAAACTGTGCTGGGTCGTGTCATGGTCTGTAGATGAGATGACATTTCTCACCACAACTCTTTTTTTATTTATTATTTATTGTTTATTATTATCATCTTCCTTGGAAATTTTTTTTTTTTTTGATATCCTCTTAGCATGCTATACCGTCCGCCCGCCGCCGCCCCCCTTTTTTTATCATCACTCCATCTCCTACATACTTCTCTTCTTTCCCTTCACACTTCGGGAACTCTACAGCCCTGAAACTCTCCGTAAAGCCTCTCCGTCTAAACCTGAAGAAGAGTCCGACATTATATGGAAAGCAACCGACGTCTAGAACAGACCGGCACCTAGAATCGATACCGGCATATGTAAGACAGAATCGATACCGGCATCTAGAATCAGACCGGCATCTAGAATCAGACCGGCATCCAGAACCGACCGGCATCCAGAACAGACCGGCATATAGAATGTCACCGCTTCTAACCTCCCTCTCCCCCCCCCCCCCCCCCCCCCCAAAAAAAAAAAAAAAAAAGACGCTCTATCGTATATTGACGAGTTGGACAGTCACGACGGCTACGCTCCAACATTAATTACCGAGTACGGATAGATAGATGACATGGTTATTTGCCATTTGCAATCTGTAATCTGTAGCATGACTTACGTGAACCTTGTACTCTGTCATCTTTCTTTCCCCGAGTTTCTCTCTCAGACATTCCCCTCCCCCTTGTCCAGCTCTTCTCCGTCTTCCCACCCTGCACTCTTTCCGTCTCCTCCCGTAGATTCGACCATGTGTCTCAGGATACGCACAGGACGGGGTTGGGTCGGGTCGGGTTGGGTTACACAGCGTCAACGGCAGCAAGGGTCAGATACTTTTTCACTCCTCCGGCAGAGGAAACAAGCTGATTTGATGCCTGGGGTACGGGATAGTGATTGAATGGTTAGAATGGTAGCAGTAGCCTTGCGGGTGATTCCAGTTCCGCGATGCCGGGGGGGGGGGGGGGGGGGGGGGGGGGGGGGGGGGGGGGGGGGGGGGGGGGGGGGGGGGGGGGGGGGGGGGGGGGGGGGGGGGGGGGTGCAGGGTTGAGGGTCGAGGGTTGGGGGTTTTTGGCTGGCAAGTTTGTCCGAATCAGGCACATGTTTCGAACAGTAGTAGATGGCTGTCTTTTCTTCTTCTCTTTTTTCCTTGTCAATGGAGAGATGAAGGGAAACCTGGTTTTGTTCTTTTTGCCTTTTTTTTCTTTGTAGGGCTGTCTTGTTTAACTGAAAGCCATGCCCTCTTTTCATCCATTCCTTTTTTTTTTCCAAAAAAAAAAAAGGAAGAAGAGGGAAGAACAGAAGAGGATCCCTTAGCCTTGAAGAAATGAAGAAAATGATATGTATATTCCATGCGATAGACATGGCAGCGAGTATCGCCAGACATCTGACACCGCATACAGCTCTGAACCTGCCATTGGAGTGAAACGTTGTATCGCCATGGGGTCGATCAAGACTGATAATATATCTCGTATGATTGATTGCCATACTGTAGAGCGTCAACCTCTGGGTCTATCCCAATTTCAATCCCTACTCCCCTATCCTAGTCCCTGGAAAGGGGGGGGGGGGGAGGAACATGGTTACATCCCAGCCTCAAGGCTGCGCTGGAAGAAGATGATAACGACAACAACGACGACAGCAGCAGCAACAGCAACACCGACGGCGACAGAGGACAACAAGGACAGCGGTGGCGAAATGCGGCCTTCACGGAAACTGCATGTGCATCTTCACCAGTCACTCTGCACTCCAGGTTGGTGTCGTCACTTTCATGAACGACACAGCACACATACACGCACGTACACAACAAACCAGGATAAGATGCCAAAAGTAATAAAGATTGAAAAAAATTGAAGGAAAAAAAAAAAAAACACTTCAAAGACAAGGGGGAAAAGAAATGAAAAAAAAAAAAAAAAAAAAAAAAAGAGAAAATCGTTTAGGGCCATCATAGTGACACAAGGTCGAGTCATTTAGCGTTGCTGTAACACTCCGTACGAGAATCCCTCTGCAGATGATTTCCTTCATATTCTCGGTAGAGCCTGCCTGCCTGCAGGCTACCGTACGAGCTGTACAAGCACGAGTACGGATTACATGAATACATGTACAGATGATCATAAGAAAAGAAGAAGAGAGTATCTAAAAATAGAAACATTACCCTGCATGCATCGTTGGCTTCCGTCACTACAAGTACAGATTACTTACAGGTACGTGCCGATACATCAAGATACATGTACTCATGCTCCCACCGAATACCAGCATCACCATGTACGGATACCCACAGGCTATGAATACTCGTACTTTCATGTAACATGGGAGGGGGGTGGTCTCTTTGGGGCCTTTTTTTTTTTTTTTTTTTTTTTTTTTTTTTTTTTTTTTTTTTTGAAAAAAGAGGGGGGTTTTTAAAAACCCCCCCCCCCCCCCAACCCAACCCAAACCACCCATGTCTACATGCAGTGAGTATTACTTACTCCATACACCGTCCCTACCTCTTCTGCCTAGAAAGAAGATTGAAGGACTCACATGTCGTACGATGATGAGGGGGGAAGAAGATATATATAAAATCACAAATTCCCCAAAAAATAGTCTCAACCCCCGTCAACCTTCTTTCCACTCATCCCAAAAGGGTTCCTCCGTTTCCTACCATCTCTGCATATCAGCCATGTACGAGGTACACGTACCGCCAGATTTAATCACTCGACAGGCTAATTCCGTCGAGGTCAGGTTCAAGAGAGTCTTATCATTACATATAATTAATCTGTGTAGGGCTCAGGGGGGGAAAGGGGGTCGGATGATCGACCATGTCGGCAAAGTCTCGTATCAGTCTGGACGTAATCGTGACTTCAGAATGAACCAACCTGACCGTCATGTCGTCTCGCACCAGCTTGACAATCACGACAACAGCCAGCTGTGCTGCCTTGGCACCTTTGTCAAAAAAAAAAACCCCCCAAAAGAAAAACAAAAAAAAAACACCTTGATATACCCCTACACTCGTACATCCCCCTACCCGGCAGAGTATCACATTCTTCCCTCGAAAGACGCTACCCTATTGGGATTAGTTACCGCTTGACATATGATGCCAGACGGCCATCGATATGCAACCTTGTCAACTGCCATTGCGGAGTCGACATGCTTCTCGACTCTTGCTCTCTCGAGAACCCCTGATCTGATTCCCTGCCTAGATCCGGACGCCTGTTAGGGCGGAAATGTGGCAGGGACTTGCCTGCCTTGCTGCATTGGCCGTCGTCTGCCAGGCCCGGAAGACCGTCCCCTCTCTCGCACGTGCCCACCGCGACTGGGGTCGACAGTGATATACCACCCCCCCCCCCTTTTTTTTTTAGAGGGTTAGAACGTTCTCTGAGTTGAATTGGAGATGGAGAGTGGTCGGTTCAGTATCTGGACGGGTCAAAAAACAGACAAAAAAACAAAAAAAACAAAAAAACAAAAAAACCAGCAACCTCTTCATGTGCATAGATGCGTCTCAGCCTGCGATAGCTTTCGGCCTCGGCCTCCTTGGGGGCCCACGACGCGCTAGCAGGTAGCAGATAGTAGGTAGTAAGTAGTAGGTAGTAGTAGGTAGTAGAATAGCAGATAGTAGAGGGTAGGTAGCATCATTCGGCACCGTCATCAGGAACCAGTCAGTAGTAGCATCATTGATGGACCGATATTTGATACCGCTCTCACAAAGCAAGGCGGAATTCGACAACATCCCCGTGGCTCGATGGACCGTGCTCCATTCCGCCATGAGGACACTCCACCAGGGTCGTTTCGCATCGCACGTATCCTGACTAATGTCACGAATGTCACGAGAGAGAGAGAGAGAGAGAGAGAGAGAGAGAGAGCACGGAGTATTTGGTAGCCTAGAGCCGGCTACAGCACAAGCACAAGCGCCTTGGCAGATGACCTCATGGCTCGTACCCGCTCGTACCCGCTGGGGACGGAATATAATAAGCCGTGACGGGGGGGGGGGGGGGGGACTTACATAAGTCCCCTGCCACTCCAAACAGACTGTCACCGACTAGGGGGTCTGGTGGATATGCTCTTCACAGCTTGGAGGCCCGGACGGTCTTGGCCTCGGTCTTGGCCTTGTCCGTATTATGTCGTAGTGAACGACCCCGTTACGATATCACCGGTAGCGACACCGTACTATTAGCAGTACTACGGGGATTGGGTGTAGTGTAGTAGCTAGCGATCGCCCCCTGAATCTGGAAATCGTGAGAGCCGAGGTAGCAGGAGGAGGGGGGCGAAAAAAAAAAAAAGGCGCCGGTCGTGGTAGGTGTGGTCCCAAGTACGGGGCCGGAGAACCCTTGTCTTGAAGAGTCGCCGACCGTGGGCTTACTGATCAAGTAGGAGAGAAAAAAAAGAGGCAGGCCGGCCGCCGGTGGGGGGACGTGCGCCGGTGGGAGGACAGACAATCGAGCAGAGCGGCCTCTGATAAACGCGCGCACACAAGGGAAGATACTTACTAGTACCCGTGCTCGTAGATGATAATGATAAAGAGAAGAGAGAGAAAGAAGATGGAGGGATGCAACCCGTCGATTGTTGAGTCCCAAAACGCGTCACGGCATGATAGCCGATATCTTGGGTTCCCTCGCACAGGGAAACACAGAATCACGGGTCGCGAGGTCGTGTAACGGAGCGGCTAGCCCGAAGATATCTCTCCTCTAGAGATATATCGGATGTTGGGCAACATGTGGCGAGATGCATCTTGATCCGCTGCGGTAGCCTGGCACGAGGGTATGTGTGCGAGGTTGCGAGGTCATGCATGCAAAGAACCAATACTACGTACCATGAGAGCCGCTCTCCGCGGTATGTGTCAGGACTCGGAACTCAGTACATACAAGGCAAGAAGAGGGTCCCCGCGTACTGGGTCGGCCCATGAACGGGCACCATCGCGACAAGGCGAAAGAAGGCGAGAGAGGAGCAGATAAATGGGTCATCGCCAATCGGCACCAAGGTAGAGCGGGCAGGTTCGGCTCTAGAGTCCAGAGTCTACCCGTAGTCCGTAGAGATCCTCTTTTCTTTTCTCTTCTTTCTTTATTTTTTAATATGGTCCGTCTCTTGAAAAAGGACGCTCCGACAGTGTTAGCGTCTCTCCTAGTCGGTTTCAATTCAACCTTCGACATCCCAAGACGGTCGCATGGACCACGCGGGTGGGGAGGGGCAGAAGTGGTCGGTCAAAGTTTACCCGAATCTGCAAGATGATGCTGTGGATGTCGGAAGGAAGTGGAGATTCCTCGGCTCACGGCCGTGATCATTCGTCAAACATTGGTGTTTCGGCCTTTAGCGTGTTGCGCAACCTGTGGTACATACGGAACAGGCACATGTAGACAGAGAGAGAGAGAAGGAGAAGGAGCGAGAGAGAAGGAGAAGGAGCGAGAGAGAAGGAGAAGGAGAGAGAGAGAAGGAGAAGGAGAAGGACAGAGAGAGAGAGGGAGGGAGGGTGGAGAGAGCATGGAGAGAAGCTGCGTGAGTATAGAGCACAGGAATAATAGTCGTACGAGTTGTGTGTGAGATGTAAAGAGTGAGACTTGAGGCGTGGAAAGCGTGTGCGTGTGCGTGTAAATGCGGAAACAAAGGAAGGGAGCCGATGTAACCGGCAACATGCAGTCGTTCGCACCTTCCCTCGGACAAGATGGTGATAGCCTATGAGGTGAGTGGCGGTGGTGATGGCGGTGGCGGCAGGTGCGATTGGGTTTCGCCTCTTGGGCAGGTGTAGAGAAATATTACCACCGCAAAGAAGCACCATCAGTACCATCATTGCGTAGACTCAAGCACTGTGGGCAGAAGAATCGCACTATCGCTGTGGTGCTGCCCTTCTCATGAGGTATCACGGACTAGAGAGCCACAAATATCAAAAAATTTTATTTTTAAAATTTTTTTTGCATCTACGCTTGACGTCATGGTATTCCCGCACACACACACACACACCTACACAAACCCACACGCACCACCCCCCCCCCCCCCCCCCCCCCCCCCCCAATCTCCAAATTTATGCCACACAGACGATTGTGCGTACACACAGACGCGCTGGGAGGTCACATCCGAGAGACCATACATAAAAAAAAAATAAACTCCGTACATATTGATTAATATTATACACTGCACTGCCGGAGAGTAGTGACCTGCACCGACTAGTACTCAGTGTTCGGGGACAGTGCACGCATATTATCAATAATAACTCGGTTGCTTTGCTGTCCCTGCTTTTGAAACACACACACCTATCAGGGAGGGAGGGAGAGAGAGAGAGAGAGTAGGGTCCTTGCTTCAAGGTTACCACCGTCCGGCCGACCGCGACTGGAGACCGAAAAAGAGCGACTGGTGCGATGCCATGCATGACCCAGCCAAGCCATGGACAGCCATTCCTGACCACCGCGGCTCTCTCTCTCCGACCTGACACTCTGACCT
>NW_023336197.1:542622-544889 GCF_012550715.1 Geosmithia morbida
TCCCACACCAAGTGGTGACCAGTCGTCGAATGACAAGGTCGAATGACAACTGGTCGATTCAGGTCAACGGGCGGCAATGCATGAAAAATAGAAACAGTCATTAGTCAACCAACCAGTAGTGGTAGGTAGATGTCCAATCTTCATCAACTAGTATAGCATCTATAACCTTTCCTCGTGTCGACGTAGCGACTACTACCACAACTCAACAAGCGGCACAGGGCTGCCTCCCCCCCTCCCCTTTTTAGCGCCAACGAGAGCATGACAGCAGAGAGGTGAGAAGGGGAGAGCGAGAATGATATTAATAGAAACCACACGAATGGTCACCGGGGTCGAATGAGGGTATGCCCATCATTGGCATCAATTCTTCCTTTGATTGTAACCTTACCTTGACTGTGGATAGAGGGAGAGACAACGCTCGGGTATACAGATGACAGGGCTGAGGTGACAGGCCAAGCCAGCGAGCCATCCGAGGCCAAGCGAGCCAAGCAAGACAAGCGAGAGAGAGAGAGGGAGAGTATTGACGGGTATTACTCGTAGCGGCAGTAGTATGCTGCAACAAATGCCCATGACAACAACGCACGAGACAAGGCCCTTTCATTCCGGCACCAGCCGCATTGTGGCCCCCAAGGCTGGGCTCTGTTTCTGTCTGGGCCCATCCCCCGCCGTCCGAGCTCTTCCAAGCCAAGGGCAAGACATCCATGGGGGGGGGGAAGAAGGGGGAGGGAAGAGATTGATTCATGGTAATTTTTTTCCTCGCTCAATTTTTACTATTCATGGGGGAGACAAAAAAGAAAGACAGGGAAAGGAGAATTGAGAGAGGAAAAAAATAAAAAAACGGACAAGGAATGCCTGCGACGTGATTTTCATTGGATAGCACATCGAGGTACAACAAGGAATGCTTGCTCGCTCTCGTTTCCCTTCTCCATTCTCTCTCTCTCTCTCTCTCTCTCTCTCAAGGGCGGGCGGGCGGACACAGAACATATCCCGGTCAAGAAGTCATGCCCGCACCCCTGAACGGGAAGCAAAAGGCATGGCCCAGTAGGCTAATACGGAGTAAAATGATTGGGGATGGCTATTTTTATCCTGTCGGGCCCCCGCCCCACGCATCACGCATGGGGGACCGAGAGGCCAGCGAGTACCACACGGGGGAGAGAGACATGACGCTCCTCTCGCTGCTTTCTGCCGTGGATTTCTCGCTTGTGCGTCAGACACAGACACACACACACATATCCTAAGCTTACTCATGAATGGTCACCGTCCCCCAGGGAGTGTGTGAGTGTGACGGTCGTACAAGTAATACATGGGAACCGAGTCGTAGTAATACTAGATGAAATCTCTCATCCAGCAAGAGGAGCGAGAGGCGTACCTTCTATGGACCAAGAGTCATCTTGTCAGAAAACAAAAAGGAAATTAGTCAGAAATAGAATCAAATCAACCCATCCATCCCACCAAACTTCTCAACAACAACAACAACAACAACAACAACAACAACAACAACGATAACCCCGGTACCACGGCTTGACGGGAATGTATGGCCTTGTCGACGGAGTCAAGGAGAGGAAGAGAGAGAGAGAGAGAGAGGAGTCCCGGAATAAAAGGGGAGACAATGTAGAGAGAAATCGGGTGCTGTCCCGCGTTGGGAACTGTGTGGCCGACAGACCAGGGGGTGGGAGAACAAGGTGGAGGAGCCACGATGGATAAAACGTTGTATACTATCCGTACTACCTAGGCAGGGAAAGATCACTGGTGGCATCCGATTACTGACTGCTACTACTCGTACACATGCTGCTCGTACTACTCACTATCCGTACTGCTGCCCGTAGTGAGTAAGAAGGGTAGCGGGAAGCAGGAAAGAGCAGAAGAGTCAGCAGAAACTAAAAATCTTGACCGACGTAACGATGCTTGGCGTCTTTGCTGTTCTGGATGGCTTCCATCCGAGAAGGAGGAAAAAAAAAATCAATGAGGACAGAGACGAGACAAACAACAACAAAAACCCTTCTGTCGGAGACTGCGGGTTGGCCGGCAGCAGGGAAAAGAGTGGAGGGACCCATAGAAAAGGGCGTCGGCTTGGCACCACCACGTCTGTGGCACCTCTGCGGTGGGAAGGGGGGGCGCGCCAAGGTCACGGTCGCGGTCAAGGGAAAAAAAATAGAAAAAAAAATAAGTAAAGACCACCTGAACCTAAGCCTGAGCTGAAGGAGATCAGACTCTAGAGAGAGAGAGAGAGAGAGAGAGAGAGAGAGAGAGAGAGAGAGAGAGAATGGATG
>NW_023336197.1:544964-546005 GCF_012550715.1 Geosmithia morbida
AGAGAGAGAGAGGGAGAGGGAGAGAGAGGGAGAGAGAGAGAAGAGAGGGAGAGAGAGGGGAGAGAGGATGGGGAGGTCAGAGCCCAAAAACCAAAGTACCGTACTACTGCTATATGGTTTGCTACTACTTTTAGTAACCTTCCATGCTCCGTACATATAATAGTATAATATACTATTGCCCATAGTGTAAGTAGATGCTCTCAGCACCAGAAAAGCAAGGACCCTAACTTGATGCCCATTGACTACTACGCCCCAGCATCGTCATCATCCAACCCCCCCCTCGCTCGTCCTCCTTCCTAGCAAAGGCCACGCCCCCCCCCCTTTCCCCGATATCTAGGTCGAAGAGAGAGGGAGAAAGAGCACACACACACACATACATTCAAGAGGAAGAGAGAAATACACACCGGAAAAACAAAACAAAAAAACAGGAATACACACACACGCCCCCATGCAAGGCAGCTGTGGACCACACCTTCCTCGCTTGCCCCATCCATGATCCATGGACCGTGATCCATGGGTGTTCCCACACCCCTCCTTGTACTGTGCACAGAGCCATGATGCTACCTAGACCAACTGGAATAGAGAACCCCCGGGGTCCTTGCCTATGGACGCCCTACGACGTACCTGTACGGTGGCCTGCCCGTCCATCTGCTCCGCTGGTCTACAGGTTCTGGGGGTTTGGACTGGGATCCCGGGCAGGCTGTCGCTGAGAGGGGAGGGGAAGGGACCTACTCGTACTGCCATTTACCAGGTAAGGGACCCTCCCCCATTCTCCGCAGAAAGGACTTGGACCCTACAACCTACAGGCTATTACTACATGTACGGGTACACGGGCTACCTACGGACAATACACATCATCGCATGCCTACCAGCAAGTACGGAGTAGGTAATACGTACTCTGCCTGTAAACCCACCCGGGGTACAACTTACAGCGTACCTACCTACAGGCTACACCTCTCCCAATAGCCCGGTGAATGTCCTCAAATAGTAATAAATGCCCTGTAACGGAGTAGTCATCCACCACTGCTCGTCCGACCAGCA
>NW_023336197.1:546290-561817 GCF_012550715.1 Geosmithia morbida
CTCCGTCCCCCCTCCTCCTCCTCCTCCTCCTCCTCCTTCTTAATCGTCATCATCACCCTCATCCACATCTTGCATCACAAGCAGTCTCTCCTCTCCTACATTCGCTTCCCCCCCCTCTTCCTACCCCCCTCCAACACCTTGGGAAGTCCTCGTCGACTCCCGTCACTCGCTTTTTACCGGTGTCTCTCGCTTTCAGCCTTATGATTTCTCGTCTCGCTTGAGAATATCACCCTTCACCGACAAAAAAAAAAACAACAACAATTCTTCCAAGTCTATTCTCTGATTCGTCTTACGAGGACTTCTGTAGACTTCCTTCGCTTACGTCGTACAGCAAGGAAATAGAGAATACTTCATCCCATATTGCACAGACACACACACACGCACACACACACACACACAGGAAGCTTGGCCACCACAAAAAACAACAACAACGACAACAACAACAACAACAACGACGACGACGATAACAACAACGACAACACGGTCGCTACGGAAAGAAAAAGAGGAAAACCCTCTAGGAAGGAACAATAGAAAGAAAGAAAGAAAGGAAGAAAGAGGACGACAGTTGCTCAAAGAGGAATACATCGACCACCGGAAGAGACCCCGCCAGCCCGATTCTCACGGATCTACCTCCAGCTCGCCCCCCTCTCTGGCCTTTCAGAAGCAGCTGCATCCATTCTACATTCGCTTACCAAGATCGCCTCTACTACTTCACCGCACACGGGTCGTTTCCGTCGTGCTTCTTTCCACGTACGTCATAATCTAATGGTGTGAACAAAGAACAAGACACCAGCCCCAAGAGAGAGATAGACAGCATGCTGACACACGACTTAACAGGACTTTCGCTTAAAAAACTCTTGTTTTTTCTACTACTTTTTTTTTTCTCTTCTAATCAGACATAATGGCTGGCCCAGGTGGCGGTCCTCCCCGTCGGAGGTTTGTGAACCCATCTCACCCCCGATTCTCATATTGCTGGAACTCGCTGGCTAACTTTTGATGACGGATCAGCCACACCAAGTCCCGCAAGGGTTGTGAAACTTGGTATGTTACGAGGAATACTCTGTTACGGACAGACAGGGATACTTGCCTGTCGACTGTCGGAGCCGAAGAAGAAGAGCAGTAGCTGACTTGAGAACCCCTCTTCCCACAGCAAGAAGCGTCACATCCGCTGTGATGAGAGCTTCCCTCAATGGTGAGTCGAGAACATCGGCGAAATGAGCCGCTGAGGCCCTGGAGGGAGCTGTGTTCCCTGCTTCAGCTGACAGAGGCTAACCGAGCCGTCTCCAGCCGCAACTGTACCAAGCACAAAATCCGCTGCCCTTACAACGACGTCTCCGCTGCCGACGCCAACCGCTCCACCACGCCCGACAAGCCCGATCTTATGTGGACGCCCGACGTCGAGGCCGCCATCACCGAGTGGCAGTGCACCGGCATATTCCCCTTCCCCTCCCTCAACGTGTACCCTGCTCCTGCCGCGAGCCACTACTCTGTTGAGGACCTGAGGTTGATCTACCACATTGCCGCTCTGTACCACCAGCTTGCTCAGATGGATGCCAACAACTTCACCCTCTGGACCCGTCACATTCCGACGTAAGTTCTACCTGTCTCAGCCACTCTGACTCATCCCTCGTTGCCCTGTAAAAGCTGACGTGCACACTCCCGGCAGCCTCCTGAGGATCGGTGCCACGACTCCCTACGTCATGCACGCCCTCCTCGCCTTCTCTGCCATGCACATTGCCTTCCTCACCGACTGCCCGCTGGTCGGTGGCATGGCTTTCGAGCACCGCGGAATCGCCCTCAGCGGCCTGCACGAGGCTATCGGCATCTTCTCTCGTGAGAACTCGGATGCCGTGCTGGCAGCGTCTCTCGTCCTGTCCTGGCAGGCTACCGACTGGTAAGCCATCTCTTCTCTCCATGCTCCGCTCTCCGTGTATGAACCGGCTCGCCGGCCGCGTGTGGATGAATGCACGGGGGTGACTGACGCAGATGCCCCAAAACGCAGGCCCAGCTGGACGCAACTCATGCAGGGCACCTCCACCGTTATGGACGCCATGGAGTCCTGGAAGCACGAGTCCCAGTTTGTCGACTTCATCGCCGAGAGCAGCACCTTCCCCACGGCTCCCTCGTCGCCTGGCCCCGACCACCGTCCCAGCCAGCCTCGCAAGGAGGATATCGAAGCCTTCCAGCGAACCCTGGAGCAGATCCAGCGGGTCGAGGCTCACCTCAAGCACCAGACCGATGCCGGCTCCCGCGTGGACACGGCCCAGATCCAGAACCTGGCCAGCTTCCTCAAGGGCTCGCGCAAGATCAGCCCCACCCTGCCCATCTCGCAGCAGTTTGAGCGCCTCAGGTCCCTTCGAGACTGGCTCTTCTGGATGCCGGTCGGCTACCTCCAGAACTACCGCTGCTCGCCCAACTCGCTCGTCGCCATCGCGCACCTGTACACGGTGGCTCTGCTGATGGAGCGCATGTTCCCCGAGATCGGCGCCGCCTACTTTGGAAGTCTGTCCCTGGTGCCCATCGAGGAGATTGCCCGCCGCCTGATGTCGTACTGCGTGTCTGTCGGGTCCGATGTCGAGTCCAGCGCGCCCCTGAAGCTGATGGACTTCCCCATCGACGCCGTCGGCGAGTTCCGCTCCCGCATGGGCTGGGTCCAGCCGGAGAGGACGAGGTCGTTCCCGCAGTTCAACCCGCCCAACTTCCCCGTCTACGAGGAGCCCCCGCACTACGAGGAGCTGCCGCACCACCACCCGTACTCGCTCTACGGCAACCCGTCCTTCAGCTACAGCGCCGAGGAGATGCCGGTGCTCAACGACTCGGTACCGCCCGGCCAGAGCCCCGTCCCGCCCGTGGCCCTGTCGCCCTATCCGGGTCAGCAGTACCTGAACATCCCGTCGCCCATGTACCGCAGCGCCTACAGCCCCGCCTCGTCGACGTTTGAGGGTTCCGTCACGTACAGCGACAACGAGGACTACGGCACTTGGGAGCTCGGCCCGCCGATGCCCGCCCAGCAGCAGCAGCAGCAGCCGCAGCAGCCGTACACTCCGCAGCCGCAGCATTCTCCCATGTTCAGTGACGCCCATCACACCTTTGGCCCCGGGTTCGTCTCTCCCACCGCTCAGCCCGTGTGGATCTAGAACAAACACGTCGGCGAAATCCAGCGAGAAGAAAATGAAAGCACAGAAAAAAAAAAAAAGAGGAACAGGGGATTGACCGTTGCCGCGTTCAGGAAACCATCAACTTCGTCGACGACACCACCGACCTACCAGCTACCACCCGGGGACCATGGCCAGTACGCTACATATCCATCTTCCTCTGGACACCCGCCGTCGCCGTACCTGAGCAGCAACAACCCGGAGATGACGGGGATGCTACCCCTCCCAGAGTCGCCCGTCGCCTCCAACAGCAGCATGCCCCGGCCGTGGCACCGACAGACCGCGTCGCTTTCCTCTGGTCCGCATCCGCCGTCGCCCCTAGGACAATCAGCGCTGTATCGATCGCCCGATCGACAGGGCATGCTCCACACACCAGACCGCAAGGGCAAGGGAAAGGATACATCATAGCGGTGTCTCTTCCTCTCCTTGTCTTCTCTTCTCGTCTTCACTTCACTACTGTTTTTCCTCGTCGGTTCTCTCTTCGACTTGACTTCTCGTCTCTATCTTCTCGGGCGTTTTTCTTGTTCTTCTTCTTCCTACTGCTTGAATTGGTTTCTTTTCTCCTTGCAGCCGCCTCCCGACACAGACGCCATGTATACCTACATTCCTTCTTCGCTCGCTACCGCCACTCTGTTCCTCTTGCCGAGTTGATCTCGATCTGCAACACTGTTTATTCGGGCACCAGTATTCCGATGCACACACAAAACGGATACACCCGACACTAATACATAATACCGACACAAGCACTCAAACCCCCACTCCTTACGATGGTCACGCGGAGCAAAGACTCTCCGTCTCTGCGAGACACGCTTGTCTCCGCGAGGCGCTGTTGTCTCAGCGAGACGACACTGACCCTTTTCTTTTCATGATTTTCCATCTGGGCAAAAAAACCTCTCCTTTCTTTTTCTCTTTCACGACCCCTTTACGAGACTGGCATAGAACACTCCTTTTTTTTTTTCGAACAACATATTCCTATTCACCTCCTCAGAAGAATGTGAAGGAAGCGTTGTTTCTGTTTTTGATTTTGAGACATGGGCAACCAACTGCATAGCGACTTTCTGTTGAGAACAAAAATACGTGTCGTCTGGCATGCATGTACGAGCAAGGCGTTTGTTTTGTTTTGGAATTGTTGAAATTTATAATCTTTATCTGGATATTTGGAGTTTCGTCTTGTTTTGCTTTTTGCTGTTTGCCTGATCAGTACATTGCGGAGAAGTGGAAAATAATGATGGTCCGATATATTCGTTTTTCGAAGGTATTGACGGGGAAGATGACGGTTTCAATGGTGAACTGTAGTTATTTGTGTGTGTACCTCTTGATGTGTGCGTGTGCGTGCGTGTATGTGCAATGCTTGCATGGTGACTGCATTGAACCACCGGGTGCGCATCATGTTCAGAGGTTAAAGGTAGGGAGGGGGCCGGGGGTTGGAAGTTGGAAAGTTACCGGTACACACTGGGAGAAATGTAGGGATTACTCATTTAGAGTAAAGATGGTATGGAGTAGCGAGTGTGCAGACAAGAGTACAGACAGAGCATAGACCGAGTGTGGCCAATGTAACGTGTTGACATGACACGTTACATTGGCCACACGGTCTATGCTCAGTCTTGTCGGTAGAGGAGGAGGAAATATAAAATAGAATTTCCATTCTAGCACCTGTGTGATTGTGTTACTATCTACGCGGGTTATTGGAGGGAAAAAAAAAACAGACATGCCGGAATTACAGTGCAACCAACGTATTATACAGCATTGCAAGAAGAGTACGTACAAGTCGGAACATTCTAGTTTTGATAAAAAGAGATTATTACTAATCACACCGTATTAGTAATACACCATACACAAGTCTCATCAATTCAAGTATAAAGGGTTGCACCAGTAAAAGACGAGAGAGAAGAGAATAAAAGAAAAAGAAGAAAAAAAGAAGAAAAAAAGCACACAAGTCCATGACGTCCCGTGAGTAATACAAAAAAAAAGAAATTGATGTTGCTGTAACTCGTACATGATGGAATGGATGCATAGACGGAGATGTAAAAAGGAGAAGGAAGAAGAAAAAAAAAAAACGCCCCCAACACCCCCGTCACCAGGATAGGATTCAGCCAGATTTGACAGACCTGACAGGACAGATCTGAAGCACGAAGAAAGGTATAGACACAAAAAAGGAGACGGAGAGTCTGGCCAGACAGAGATGGAGACATCACAGAGAGCAGGACCGGTGAATTAATAAAATAAAATAAACCGGGCAGGTGATGAGAAGAGAAAAGAAAGAAGGACATATATATGGAAGATGCTTCGTTGCAGGGACGTGACGCAAAGAAGCAAGGAAAGCAAAAAAAAGAAAGAAAAAAAGAAGAAAGAAAAAAGAAAACAATCCACACACACATACACACATACACACACACACGCAAGACGCAGAGCAAAACACGCAAGACAAAGGACAAGACAGAGAGAAGAAAATAAATCAATGCCATGTTACTGCTTAGCAGCTGGGCTGGGGTATAATGACGGTTTGTTTTTAAAAAATCAAGTCTCGGTATCGTGTGATTCTGATGGTGAATCTTGGACGGTGGCAGCTTCGACTGGGGATGCCTCATCCGCAGGAGACACCCGAAATGCCTCATCAGCAGGAGACGCCCGAGATGATGCCCGAGACTGAGAGGAACCCGACCAAGACCCAGACCCAGACCCAGACCCAAACCCAGACCCCGACCTCGACCCCGACCCCGACCCAGACTGACCTCTCCTCTGACTGATGTGATGACCAGCCCCCTGCCTCATGGCGTCAAAGTAACTAGGTACCGGCTCGTCAGGAGCGGGCACGAGCTGGCTCTGGCTGCGCTGTCGGTTCCGGGCCGAGATGACCGACGCCCGCCGGGACGGGGGCGGGATGACGGTGGCCGCCGAGTCCCCCCTGTTGCGGTTGGCCACCTGCACGAGCGGTCTGTCGTCGTCCGTGTCCGAGTCCACGACGACGGTACTGCTCCTCATCCGTCGCCTCCTCTGGCCGTGGGGTCCGCTGGCCGTGAAGAAGGCGCTGTTGGCGTCGTCCTCGGTCGGGCTGGCGTAGCCCGGCGGCGGGTTGGTGGCGTCCTCGAGGTGCAGGCGCAGGGGGTTCTCGTCCTCCCGGCCGTCCCGGCCGTCCCGGCCGTCGGGGCCGTCGGGGTGGGAGATGGAGCTGGGCTCGCCGCTCTCCTCGGTCGGGACCAGATGGGCCAATGAGATGTCTGTGGGGCTGCGCACCGGCCCGGGGCTCGTGGGCGGCAGGATGCGGAAGTGGTTGCCGCTTCGGGTGCGGCCGTGGGTGCGCGACGGGGCGTTGAGGCTGCTGCCGTTGGTACTGCCGTGGTCGGCGTGGGGGTTGTGATGGCGGACGCTGTACGAGGTTCCGGTCACGGACTGGCTGTGCGGACGGCCGGCCGTGCCGGGGGCGCTGCTGCCGCCGACGAAGCCGTCCTTGTTGCCCGTCTCGAGGAGGATGCTACCCTGCTCCGAGCCGTAGGGGGGAGGCGGCGCCAGGCTGCCGGTGACGGGGGCCAGCCCCCACTTCTTGACGTTGGCCTCGATGAAGACGAAGCCGGCCTGGCCAAAGTTGACGTGCACCGTCGCCGGGCCGATGGCGCCGACAGCGGGGAAGAAGTTCGGGCCCTTGAGGCCGTGCACGACCTCCTCCAGGCGCTTGCCGTTGCGGGTGAAGAAGATGGCGCCCGTGCGAGGGCGGTATCCCACACCGATGACGTCTCCCTGGACGTAGGCCGGGCCGTAGGGGAGGTCGGAAAAGGGCTGGTTGTACCGGCGGTGGCCGGTGGACTGGTAGGCGGCCGAGTATTTGTGGAAGCCTAGAAGGATGTCAGCAGGTGGTATTCCAGAGGCAAGACGGTGCGGCGTTCCTCTCCCCACCACCAGCGCTCGACAGGACAGGTGCTCGATGAGGGGACAGGATGATGGAAGACCCACCTGGCAGCCGAAACAGCGGATAAGGCTTGGTGGCCATGCCGATGCTGAGCAGCGTCGTCTCAGGCTTGTCGTAGATCTTGGCCTCCCAGTAGTAGACGTCGTTCTGCTTGGGAACGGGCAGGTTTGTGAGGACGGTGCACTCGGAGTCGAAGAATTCAATCTCGGTACGTGCCTCGACGAAGCAGTTTGCGATCTCGAGCTCGGGCTCAAACTCCCAGGCCGAGACGCCCTTCTCCTGTATGGCCAGGTACTGGGAGAGGGAGATTTCCGTCTGCAGAGATTCGGGGGGATTTGCGGTGACGAAGGCTGTTTGATCACGGAGGTTTGTTAGTCGGCACCTGATCGATACGGAAACGATGAGATACGAAGAGAGAGAGAGAGAGAGAGGGAGAGGAGGGTAGGGAAGCATACCCTTTGCCCGTAGGTACTCGGCCCTCGCCATCTCGTCCATGGTCTCGAGGGCCTCGGCCTCATCCCTGGCAAAGGCCTGCTCGTCATCGTACTCGCCCGGACGACCTATGCGGTCGAGCAGGATCCTCCCGCCACCCGAGCATCCCGAGATCCAGAAGACGAAGATGAGTAGGGCGATGAGTATGATGGAGCCAAAGGATGAGACGAGTCCGATGATGACGCCTGTAAAGGCCGATGGCGGCGAGGTGGAGGAGAATGTTGACGATAGTAGGATAGCCATGGTTTCGGATCGGTTCACTCCGTCTGTCCTCCTTGACTATTTCCTAAGAGAAGAAGGAAATGATGGATGAGAGGAGGAAAACCCCAACCTGTTCGTCCCTTGAACAGACGGCGTCACCGCCGCGACAGAGGGTGCGAGGATGTATATATATATATTCTTCTTGGTGTATTTTTGCCGGTTCCTCTCGTAGCTTATCGGACAAGAGAGAGGAGCTTCGTCGGAAAGTGTCGTGTCGTTCCGTGCCGCGCAAGGAAGGCGACGATTGAAGATGCTGAGGGAGAGAGAGAGGGAGAGAGAGACGAAGAAGGGAAGGGGGATTTATCCTTCGATGCCGTGGTCGTGCGTGTGTGTGTGCGCGCGTGTGTTTCAGAGAGGCATGGGGTGTGATGTCGAGTCGCAGGTTTGCGGGATCGACGGGCACATTCAAGACGGGGCAGTCGTGTAGGCGTCGACTCGGGAGTGCGTTCTAGCGAAGAGAGTACATATGAAGAGATCAGTACTACCTCTCGGGGAATATCAGAAGGCGATGCCGGTGTGTCGCTGAATATATGAAAAACCACCGAGGAGTGATGGTGTGTTGAGAGATATTGGGCGAGACGAGAAGAGAGAGTGACGAAGACGAAGGCGGCGGTGGAGGGGGGGGGGGGGGGGGGGGGGGGGGGACAGTGGAAAACAGTGGGTAGGCAGTTGGTTGATGAGTGGAGGAGAGAGGAGAGGTCCGACTCTCCCTGGCCTTGGCCTGAGCCTCTGAGCATTAATAAATACTCAGCAGTGAGCAGCCCCAGTGTACGTTACTCCGTACATGTACATGCTATCAATCCACAGTTCCAGCTAAGCGGCCCAAGCCTCAGTGTCTGCTTCTCCGGCGCCCTCTTTCTTCAGTGGAGAACATCTCTCCTCTCACCTGTCCACTGAGAGTCCCGCTGAGAGTCCGGGCCCGTACCCAGCTACGGCCCAATAGGCTACAGCACATACAGTGAGCGATACGTGCTGTGATGTAGGTGATCACTGACGGTGATGGTCCCGCTGATGGTCCCACTGGTAGTGTCCATCCCACCCCGGCTGATGCGCCCATGCCCGTTCTCACCAGCGTTACAGAGTTTCCTGTCAGGTAGCCTGAGGTAGGTCATGTCAGTATCATCTCACGCCCGGGATCCATCACCGTCAATCCGTCCAGACAGACTCTACGAAGCAGGCATAGATACGAGCTGATAATGCAGACTGCTCGGGTGGTAATGCTAGTAGCAGCTCGATACGAAGTACCATACCACCCAAGTACTTCTTCGCAAGCGCCTCTTCTCCCTGAACAAGTCCATCGTCATCCCTCTGAGAGGCTGACCCGGATTCTCTCCCTGTACGATAGTCTATAGATGACGCCCCGTTAATATTCCCCTCCGAGACATGTTCTACTAATTTTCATTGCCAATTCCAATTTATTGTCAGATAAAAAGTGTGCTCATTATTCAGTTAATCTACACTACCATGTTCAGATAATCAAGCAACCCGATCTCAATAAACCTGCCAAAGACCAATAAAAGAAAGAGGGAAAAAAAAAAGGGGGTGGGGGGGGGGGGGGGRAAAAAAAAAAAAAAAAAAGGGGGGGGGGGGGGGGGGGGGGGGAAGAAAAGAAGAAAAGAAAGGGAAGGGGAAATGTGCCATGTACCGTCATCTTCAAAGTCGTCCCTGAGTCAGGGTCCCATCGTCACCTGTCTTAATCGACATCCTCATCCTCCCCCCTCCCCCTGCTATACCCCCCCCTCCTAGCCCTCCTCTCCTCCCTCTCCCTCTGCCTCTGAGCCCTGAGCTCCGGCATGGGATGATGGTAGCTCTTGGTGCCGAGGTCGCTGGTACCCGCGTTCGAGCTCTCGAGGAGGGACTCGGACAGCGCGCTCTCGGCTGCCTCGGGACCGGTCTGGAAGCTGAACTCCCTACGCACCGTCCCGGCCGGCGCGGCAGCAGCGGTGAGCGCCGCCTTCCCCGCGCCCTCGGGGCTCCTGGCCCTGCTCGCGGCCCTGCCGGTGGCGCGTCCGCCGCCCTTGGACGATTCGGCCCTGCGGTGACGGCGCTCCCTCCTCTCGGCCTTGCTCGCCTCTTCCCTCCTCTTCTGGTCGGCGGCAGCCTCCCTCTCCCTGGCGGCGGACCTGGTCTTGGACTCCTCGCGACGTCTGTGCTCCCTGCGACGCTGCTCGCGCGCCTCGTTGCGCAGCCTCTCGGCCTCGACGCGCTCCGTGGTGGAGTAGACCTTGCGGATGCCGCTCTTGGTGGGCGTGTCCTGCTTGTTGAGGAGGAGGGAGTCCGACGCGTGGGAGCCGGAGACGACCGAGTCGGTGGGGTTGGTGTGCGTCGTCGTCGAGCCGTCCCACTGGGAGCCCTCGGCGTCCTTGTTGATGCCGCCGACGCGCGCCGCCCGCTCGTGCCGGTAGCTGCGGAGCTCCTTCTTGGCCTCGCGCTCGGCCTCGTCGTCCTCGACGCCCTCGTCGCCCACGTACCGGCCCGAGCGCGGCTGCTTCTCCTTCTCGCGGCGGCTCTTGTCCTCGGCCCTGCGCCGCTTCTCGCGCTCGCGCATCTCCTTCCTGCGCTTCCGCGCCTCCCGCTTGTCCGGCTCCGACGGCCCGGCCGTGATGCCCGTTATGGCCGTCGTCGCCGTCATGACCGTGCGCCCCTCGTCGTCCTGGTACGTGTGCCGGTTGTACCGCTCGCTCGTGTCGTAGTCATCTCCTCCCCCCTCCTCCTCCACGTCGTGATCGGCCACGTCGCGGTATGCGCTGCCGCCGCCCAGATCCGTCGTCGGGGTCGCGCCGGACAGGAGCGTTCCGTTGGGCCCCTTGCGCCGCAGCACCGTCGACTTGTATTCGTCCCAGTCCGTCTCCTTGAAGTGGAAGCCGCCGTTCTTCGCCCAGAAGAAGAACCAGATGCCCGTCAGCACGAACCCCAGCCCGATCAGCGCGAACAGCACGAAGAAGCCGACGTTGTTGATGTCGTGCGGGTCCAGCACTCCCTTGCTCGGGTCCGGCCCCTCGTAGTCGTCTCGACGTGCCAGGCTGACCGACGAGAAGAGGTGTGCGCTCTCCGCCAGCGGTCCTGCCGGTGACCCGAGTCGACTGGACGCCTCGCGGGATCGGGCCGTCAGCATCTCCCATAGTGATGAGCCGCGGAGCGTCGGCGCCATGGTTGCCGGTTCTGTCGCTGTGATTCAGCAACTGGAAGGCGGGCGGGCGGGGGGTGCCCACAGGCCGGATAAGGCTTTGGGTGGAATGTCTCTTGTGTCGTGTCTGGTATGTCAAGACGTTGGAATCCTTGTCGGTGCGTGTGTATATATATACACGCCAAAATCAGGTTTCATACAGAGCGCTTGGATTGAAATACGCACACGCAGAAACGCTGCGATATTGGACAGAGAGAAAGGAAGGTGAGGGATCGAAGAAGAAGAGAGGAGGTAAGAACGGTGTACTCGTAATGAGGAAAAGAGAGGTGAGAGAAGAGGTGGGCTGCACTGCACTGCACTGCCAGCACAGCTTCTGCTCGTTTCCACGGAAACAGAATGGCTGGGGTGCCAGTGATGCCACAGGTTCCAACCAGCGCGTCATCTACGAGTACACGTACTCCGTCTCACTTTACCTGTACACACGTCCACCATGTGGACGATTGGCAAGATGTCAGACAAACGAGTGTCTTTCTCTACATTCGCACAATTTCCTCTCCATACTATCTCAACCACCCTCTGTCTTGTCCTCTCGTGCGTCTGTCTTGCAGAGGCATCGTGAACATCCAGGATAGTTGCTATTAATAAGCATGCACGAGCACAGATCCTGCACTCACTGCATATCAGAGTAAATAAAAACCCCGTTGACCTGGTAACAGCTCTGCCACATCATCCCCACAATTGTATGCAACCACTTACATCTTCTGATCGTCACCAGCCTCATCCTCCTTGACAGTCACAGTCAGACGTACGAGTGTACGATGAAAAGATATTCACGTCACAGGCACTGGAAGACATACATCCACATTCACTCAGCCATCGCCTTTTTTTTTCTTCTGGTACGAACAGACACGGAGGGAGAGAAGAGAAGAAAGCAGGGTGTGCACCGCCTCATCATCCGATTAACACCATCTGGCCTATCTGTATATCTGTATATCTGCGCGTGCCATCACCAGAGAATTAGCAATTTATGCCATCTCACCCTTCCCTATCCAACCTCCTCCCATGGCAGCCAGAAAACAAGGCAGACAAGATTTCTCTCTCTCAGGGGGCGTGAACCCTCCACACTTTTTCTTCGATACAGTCTAACTTGATTGGTGGCGGGAATACTACCCAAGAACACACAAAAGAAAAAAGAGCAGACAAGCAGATGGCCAGAACAAAGACAGTAGTAGAGAAAAGAAAAACAAGTCGAGGGGAAAAAAAAGCACAGACCTCTTCCTTCCCACAACCGTGTTCCACGTACTAGGAGGGGGACCACCAGGGCCCCCAACTCTTCGTGGCGTTGCCTTGCCCAGCGCTGTCCGCCCGAGGAGGATGGAGGATGGCCAGGCAAGAAGGGGAACAGAGAGGCCAGAGAAATAAAACAGCCTCTTCCTTAACAAGGCCACCAACTTTTGAGGGGGGGTATCTCTTCTCTCTCTCCGACATCCATGCCCCAGTCCGCGACACAAGAAAAAATCATTATGGACCCGAGCATCTAGCATGGTACACCGTAAGAAAGAATTTTGGAAGCAAAAGAAAGCCGCCCGGTGTACAGAAAAAACCCAAGACATGCGTCGGTCGAGTGACCCCAGGAAGTAAACAAGAAGAGTGTGCAATCCGTAGCGAGACGAAATAGCAAAACGGGGTGTTGACGCACAAAGAAAAGACGTACAGAACGTTTGGAAAAGAGCTCGCTGCTGTGATAATCCCCACGTCCAAAATGAAACGGGGATGACAAGAAACGCATATCCAGAACAAGAGGAAGAAGGAACAAAGCAATAGCCAAGATAGAGAAGGGCAACAAAAAAAAAAGGTCGTAGCCAAGAAAAGAAAAGAAGAGAAATAAAACAAAAGTCGTCATCATCATCGTATATCACATGTCGTCCTCATCATCAGATATAGCTGGCGTGCGAGGGGAGGCCCCCGTCATAAGGTTCATAGGGCGCATATCCAGGAAGGTAACCCCGACTCTGCGAGTCACCCTGGCTGGGAGCCCTGGGTCGGTGCGGGAGGGCCTTGCGTTCACGGTGAAGGCTTCGGTCGTCCTCGAGCTCATACAGGGCGCTGCCGCCATCCAGGTCGCCAGCGCGGGTTGCCATGCCGTTGGAGAAGGTGATCTCGCTGTTCTCGCACTGGATCTCGGCACCGTTAACGCGGACAACAGCGGCACCCGAAACCTTGATGGTGAAGTCGTCGTTGTTGCCGTTGGATGATCGCGTCAGTCCCGTCGTGTTGCTGCGCTTGTATTCGCTGTCGTCGCGGCTGGCACTGCTCCGGGTCGAACGGCTGCTGGCGACGCCCTCGCCGCGCTTGTTAGCCTTGCGAAGACTCTCGGCAGTGAGGGGCATTTGTGGACCGCCGCTGACGTCCTCCTGGTATCGCACCGCATCCATGTATTTGTTCTCCTCGGTGAGGCTTACGCCGCCGGTCCCGAGAGCGGCCCCGCCGTACGTGCTACCACGGCGGCTGCGGCGACGGGCCAGGGGCTGACTGTCGTGGTCGTCGTCGTCGTAGACGGCAAAGGAGCCGCGCTGAGGTCGGTGAACGGAGCGACGCCTCTGGTGGTATGAGGGCTCGGGGGAGTCATGGAACAGGTCCTCGTGCGTCAGCAGGTTGTCCTCGTCGTCGTCGTCATCCTCGTCGTCTTCCTCGTCGAGCAGATCTGGGTCAGTAAAGCCAACAGATCGCCTGTGGGACGGAGGGGGGGGTCGGGTCTGATGGCGGGAGCTGGGGCGCTGTGGCGGGGGCTGGAAGGGTGTGACCGTGTTAGCCGTGGTGCTGGGGCGCCTGGGCATGGATGGGATCCTCTGGGGCTTCAGGTCGGGCGGGGGCATCCGCTTGCGGTCATCGTCCTTCTGCTGCCTCTGGGTGCGAGACGGCCGTCTTTGGTGACCGCCACCGCCGCCGCCAGTACTACCATAGGGTGCTTCCTCGGGGTAGTCGGGGTAGTCGGGGTAGTCGTCGTGGCGGTAGCTGCGAGACGCCGTGCTCGAGTAGCCCATGGCAGACGAAGGTCTGGGCTCGAAGCGCTGCCTCAGGTCGCGAGTCACCGGGGGCGGTCCTTGGGGCGGAGGGGGGGCCATCTCGTAGAAGCCTGGGCCACCGGGTGACCCTGAGAGCATGCCACCGTGCATGGCGGCTGCCATGTGTGCGCCGCCCAGCATGGGTGATTGCGAATACGGTGACTGCGAGTACTCAAAGTCGTACGGGCCAGGTCCCGAAGAGGGGAAGAGCGGTGGGGGGCCCATAGGGCTAGCAGCCCAGCCACCGGTAACGGGTGGCAGAGGTCCCATCTGGCCATCATAGTGGTTAGCCGGCCTGGAGGCGGCCCTCGGACGGCTCCTCGACGGAGCCCTCTGGGGAGGAGGTCCTCCATAGACACCCGGTGCGTCGGCATGGGGCCTCCTGTAGGGCGGCGGCTGCTGGACAGCGGGCTGGGTGTTGGCATGCCTGAGAGACTGGGGACGGCTGTTCTTGAGGGCCTTGGCGCTGTCCCTATCCGCCTTGGCCTCGGCGCGCATACGCCTGGCGGCAGATTCGGAATCGCGCCTCTCGTGATGGGCTATTTCCCGGCCTTGGTCCCTGTAGGGCCTGGGGTCCCTCTCCTTGCGGGATTCACCTCTCTCCTTGGTTCCTCTGGGCGGGGAATTCGGGCCCTCGCCTCTCCTGTACTTTCCAGTGTTGGGGCGTTCCTTGGGTGGAGAAGGCTGGTCCTCGGACAAGGCGTAGACTCGGGTGCCAGCCCGAATCTCGACGGAGCTACCAGAGTCTTCGTCGGCTTCCTCCATGAAGGCCACAGTGGGGGCGCGAGAAGATCGAGTCATGGTTGATGCCAGCTATTATTCCTCGTGAGTCCTTTTTTTTCCTTGACCGCTTGGAGTGTGAAATGGTGTTCCGAGTGCTGGGCAAAAGGAAGAAGTAAAAAATTGTCGACAACCCCTTCCGGTGGGTGAAGGTGTGTTTTATAAGAGGCTTGTCAGCCCCAGTTGGGGGTGGGAGTTAGCCGCTCTAAGGCGGGCAAAACCGATTGCAGTTGTGCTCCAGCTCGATTATCTTGGTGCGCAGGAATGCCACGGGCGGCCCAAGAGAGTTTTTGACTTTCGGGTAGCACGCGGGGCGGTCCTTGCGGGAAGTGGAGATGATATCCGACGAGACCAGGTCAGAGCGATGGAGGCGGCGTCTAGGTTTGGGCGGAACGTCGGATTGTAGGCTTTTCGGATGGAATAATCGTCGCAGTCGTTGTGGGTGTAATGAAGATGGATAAAATGGCCGCATAGGATGTGAGCTTTGAGGATGGTAAGAAAAATCACAGAGTAAAAACAAGAGAGATGCGTCGTCAAAGGCTAGATTCCAGTAATGTATGCGAGAAAATGCGAGAAATGCGAGAAATGTGTCGTTGTGCGTGGCGGTCGTTGTGCTTGGTGCGAAAGTGGGAGGGGAAAAAAAAGAGAAGAGAGGAAAAGATGGGAGGATTTCTGGGGGAGACTTTTGTATGAATTACCTGTCGAAGGAGGAATAAAAGGGAAAAAAGGGACCGACAAGGGGG
>NW_023336197.1:561977-597821 GCF_012550715.1 Geosmithia morbida
GGGGGGGTGGAACAGTCAGTGACCCTGAGTGATTCACAGTCCACATAACCCGACGTCTAGGTGGTAGTTGAGCACTGAGCACTGAGCGCCCGGACACAGGTGAGCAGTGTAGCCTAGTGGGACAGAGGCTCGGAGGGTGAGCCCAGGGAAGCCCAGAGAAGGCCCAGAGGTTGTGCGACCCGTCGGCGTGGCCTGTTGGCGCGGCTGGTTGGAGTAAGTGGTGTTGATCTAACAGGCTAATGGGCAGGCGCTAGGCGGTAGTCGCTCTTGCTGTTTGGGGTGACGGCTAGTAAGAAAAACACCTGTTACACTCACTGCTCCTAATCACCTAGTATGATACGTACTGCTATTGCTGCTACTGCTGCTAATACAAGTCTATTACTGCTCGTACTATTACTCCGCGCTGCTAATACTAGGAGCGATATGTAATAGCAGCATCCGGTCCTCTCTGCATTACTCTCCAATGCATCACCGCTAAATACAAATCCTACTACTGCTGCACAGGAGTACTGAACACTAACGCAGTCGTAGAAACCCGCACGGCGTATCCTGCACCCTGTATGTAGCCAGGTCCAGGTGCCACTCAAGATGGGGGAAGGAGGGGGGGGGGGGAGTGAGAGCAAACGAGGGGAGGAAGGACCTGGACAAGGGGTGCACCTACCCTACCTTGTCTACCCACAGGGCCACACGCAACCGCCAGCACAGGCCCAGCATAGACTCACGGCGTAGGCTGCGGCCATAGGCTTGACACCCACCTGCTTCGTTATGTGTGCCACAACCAACTGAGGACTCTTCCCAACTCGCGCCCTCTTTCTCTCTTTCCCCGTCTGTCTCCCACACGCAGATGACCTGTTACGACGGTACATCCATCTCACACTGATCAGCCAAGCGTTTGGCTTGTATACGTATATCAGGAGCGTTGGTACGGAGTACTCTTATGCTGAGTACTACACGTAACTCATGCTTCGTATCCATACGCTGTATCTGTAATCTGTACTCACCACGGACCCAGTAATACTTACAGATGCTGATGCCATGCCTGGGGATGGAGCAACGACCCCAGAACACCCCCCCCCCCCGGTCTCTCATGCTTGCCCTCCGTCACCTATTCTCTGCATCGTGCCTTCTCCCGCCTCCCGTGCATACAAAGATGTAGCATGATGGATACACCCCCCCCCACATCTTGAGATGCTCAGCAGAGAGTGCAGTGTGTTAATCTTGACTGCGCCGTGGCGATACTCATGCTTGCTGCCATGATTCAATCACAGCCGCCTTGCTTCACCCCCTTCTCCAGGCTTCCCCGTGCTTCGTCTTGATGAGTTTCCCGGCGAGAACGTGTCCCAACCTTCAACGCTTCAGCAGGAATCTACCGCCATCACTGCGACTGCTCGTATGAGGCCTGACACGTACCAATCCCGACTGCGTACGCCCGACAGTAACAGCCCAACTCGCCACCCACGTTGCTCGCCCTCAGCCCTTGTCGGGGGCGTGTCTGGACGTGTTCTGGGGCGTATGTCTAGGGAACATCAGCCTGGGGACGACAACGTGTACATGCACGCGGTACGAGCACGATTTCTTTCTCTGGATGTACGAGCAGCCATACTGCGAGCCGCAATTATGTGCGTGCGTCCCATATTACTCCTAGCAAGCGGATATGGTAAAGACAATCGCCAAGGGTCATGGTCAATGCCCATCATCACAGCCGGTTGACGCGACAGTGTGCGGGCTGTCATCGTGGCAGAGGCATTCACCTAACCCTTGAATCCGTGCCTCATAAATGGGAAGCTAATAATATCTCCGATGCCTGGCTTTGATCATATAGCCCAACCCTTCTAGAATATCGTCGATTCGATTGACGTCGTCGCTCACAGGACTATGTCGAGGCGATTCACCTTACCTGCCAACCCTAGACGGACACCATAAGCACTTCAGCCCAACTGTGGAGTCTTTCCGGCGCCGACGACGCCCACTCCCGTCCTGGTGGGTTCTTTTTCCTCCAGTCTCTCTCATCGTCTCCGATTTACCCTCTGATTTCACCCTTATTTCGATTTTTGTTTCTTTTCCTTGCCGCAAGCAAGCTAAGACCAAGCCAGTGCCGCCTGGCCGGTTCTACCAGTACATGCTCCACAAGCCAGCCTCTCTTCCGTCACACACTCCTCTGACTCACCATTTCTTTATCTGCTGCCGCTGCCGTTGTTTTCGCGGTTTTGCTCTGACGAGTACAGCAGAGCATGATGGGTTCGAATCCGGATAGTGCCAAGTCTCTCCCTGGTCATCTGGGGCAGTGCGGAACGACAGCGTGGCTCTCTTGCCAGCCTCCCTCTTCTTCTCTACGACACATGCACTCCCTACCACAACTCAACCGAGTGTCTAGCAGGGGTATCCCCGGCAGGGGAAGCAGATTTCTACCGATAGAGACACAATGTTCAATGATCATCCCTGGGTTCTCCAGTCCTCTACTCCCGGTCAGAGCTTGAAAGCCACCGAGAATATTCAAATACCGCACCTCTTCACAACAACCCATGTCGGGCATCAACCCCTGTATTTCCTGCCAGGGAAGCGAGAGAGACAAGGTGAGCGTCTACAGAACGGAGGCATTGGACAGCAAAATCTCCAACGCATCTGCCTCCCGATGGTGAGAAATCTCTCTTCTTCACCAGAGACGTGCAAGACACTGTCCTCGGGCGGCCGGACACATATCACACACACACACACACACACACACCACAGAGGGAAAGAAGGAGAAGGGTGGGCGGGGGGGGGCATTTTACCTGTGCAGACAGCCCACACACTATCACCAGCCAGGGCCACACAGCCACAGGACAGAGCATCGCTCTGTCCTTGCTTGCCAGCGCACCAACTAGTGAGCTCCGGTCAAGAGAGAAAGGCTCACGGGGCCGAGGGTCCAATGGTTGTCGACCCCGTCATGCACATCCCCCTCACAAGACAACCCGTGAGTCTCCGAGTTGGTGCGAGTGCGCATAGCCTGCATGCCGTCGTCCTCCCTGCCTCCCTCCCTCTCGCTCTCTTCCTCCCTCCCCTTTCCTCTGAACGAATTAGTCATTTCCGGTTCCCAGTCTCTTAGGCCCCCCCGAGTTAGCAAACGGGCGATAAGCATACATCATCACCCCCAGATGTCTTTGGAATCCCCTCCGGTCCCGGCTCCCATGTATTACGAGGTAGCATCACTACAGCGCTCACCACCTAGCACTGAGGGTCTTGACAGTGCCTGTGCTCTTGCCCTTTATCTCCTTTTCTTCTCTCTTTCTTCTTTTTTTTTCAAAAAGATTTTTTTTTTTTTTTTTTGGGGGGGGGGATAAAGGTAATACGTAGGGACCTATGATGTTTGATGATTGACTATTGCATGCACTCGACTCTCCTGACCATCGGTGCCAAGATGAGGGCGAGATATACTGCGTACAGCGTGCGTACGCAAAAGGTCAGCGGGACATGTACGTCTAGTCTAGTCCTATATACGATGGACGCTTCATTCAGCGCCGGGCTCCGTGCATCAACTGCCGGTGGGCGGTCTGCATCTTGCTTGACGCGGATGATTGATGAATCTGCGCATCAAACATGGTCAACCCCCATCCGAGCAGAGCGCCACCACCCTGATGATGGCACATCGGGGGAGCGGGAAGCGGTAGCGACGAAGGGGTGGCGGAGTGGGAGTGGGGGTGGTTGGTTACCCATTTGCTCACTCTCCTGCCAGCTGCTTGTCCTCCCCCCCCCTCTTTCCTGTTAAACCTTGCAGAATCAGAGGGTAGAGGATCCAGGTAGGAGAGGAGCGTTCGGCAGGGTTCAGGTAGAGAGAAACGGCTGTGTATCACTCCGTACTACGTGATCCAATAGGCAGCAGGCAACGACTCAGAGAAGAAGAGAAAGGGCCGCACGAACTACGCTCGTGATGATGGCAAGGAGAAAAGATGGAGTTGATGAGATCTATCTTGACCCCATGTCTGCGCCTCATCGGCGCTCTTCTCGCCCTCCCGGCTGCGCTCTATCTGTCTGTCTCAGTTGTACCTATTGCTGGACAACGGAACTGGCACGCGTAAGAAGCATGACGAGCATCAAACGATCCAGAGCAAGACACGATGGTCCCTTTTTTTTAAAAAAAAAAAAAATCTCATCGTGTCATCACAACATGCAAGCTGTATCACAGAATTGATGATGCACGCCCGCTCATCGCCGTGGTCGTATGCCTCTCTGGTTCTGAGGGGGAACGCCCCAACAAGACACGCTGGGTATTCTCACATGCTGTTTTCCTTTTTCTTTCTTCTTCTC
Source organism: Geosmithia morbida (assembly GCF_012550715.1). NCBI lineage: Eukaryota > Fungi > Ascomycota > Sordariomycetes > Hypocreales > Bionectriaceae > Geosmithia > Geosmithia morbida. The sequence continues at coordinate 566,262 of NW_023336197.1, forward strand.
CTTCTTTTTCATATATGAATGCGGTGAATATATTCTGCACGTTTTACATGGAACCTCCCACCGTATAGTAGTAGAATCCGTATACCATAACAAGGGATGTTGAGTGATATACTGCCCAAGCTTCTCCTTCTTTCTACCGTCCACTTCAACGAGAGAAGAAACAAGAGAAAGGACCGGTACAGGTTCGGATGGATAATATGCTGCTTCACCGCCATTCTATGGTGGTTTATATTCCCCACCCTTTCTCGGGATATCTACATGTACATCTGAAAAGTGGAGTTGCGGAGAGAGAGAGAGAGAGAAGGGGGGGGAGGGAGAGAGAGAGAGAGAGAGAGGAAAGGTGCGAGGGAAAAAAAAAAAAGGGTTGCGGCCTTCCAAATGGGGAAATTGGAAGGGAAGAAAAAGACGTCATTTGGGGATTTTTTCTCAGTATGGGACATGGGACCAACTAAGGAATAAGGCGATGTTGGAGATGTTATATAATATCTGATAAGCAAGCATGACCACATCCACATTTGTTTCCTCTCTCTCTCCCTCTCTCTCTCTCTCTTATAACATCTAGGTATGCTGAGATTGTCGATTGAGTTGGTGATGTAGCTGGAGGAAGTTGAACATCTACCAGAGTCATGAGAGAGGTGAAGACTGTGATACAGCAACACGACATGATCCCGTCTCGGCCGATGTCTTTGTTATTCCTGCATGTACAGGAAAGGAATGGGAAGAGGAGCATACGCAATCCAGCAGTAGAATAGTAGAATAAAGATACGTGGTACAATACAAGAAAGCCGACTCCACTTCTCGACCTTTGGCTGTTCAAACCCTCCCACGGTATACTCGTACAGCATTACGACCTATATAGTATTGACCAGTGTGCATTGCCGAATCATCAAGTGCACAGGTATTGCCGCACAATAAAACAAGGAAAAGAAACAAGGAGAGTAGTTTCCCTGGTTTCACTTGCTGGTGAGACAGGTGCGTCGGGTCGCCCGGTACCATGTCTCGGAGCTTTGCTCGGTGGAATCTTGTTTTTTTTTTCTCCTCCGTTCTCTCTCTTTTCTTTGTTGTTCTTGCCCTTCCTTCCTTTCCTTTCCTTCAGATTTTCACATGGTGATATTCCGTGTGTGCGCGTGTAACGAGGGGAGAGAGCTTCAACTTCTCTTGACTCTTCACCGCGTGAATGACATGCGAAGGAGAGGGTGAGTGATGCCCTCGGCTGATGGGGTGCTCTCGGTCTCAATGCGTGTACTGTGCAATCCCCCTCCCCCCTCTTGCCTTGAATGAGGGAGAAGAGAAGGGAGAGAGGAAGATCAGACGTACACGTCCGATACGACAGGACGATGATCCGACAAGCGGACATGGTCGTCAAAACTATTAGGCAGAACACCAAACGTCCTCACCACGGCCGTCCTCGGCTCCCGGATGAACAGGTAGTCTATACGGCTGGGCCTCTCATCCGGCTCGCCGAATGTGGTGTAAGTGAGGTGATGACCGTAGTACTCATCCGGAGCCACGAGATGAGCCATGTCGGAGAATCTTGCTCTTCCTCCTCCTCCTCCTCCTGCTCTTTCACCACCACCACCACCACCACCACCATCCTCGACCTCCCCGGTCATGATCCTGTAGGCCTCGTCCTCGGGGCTACTATTAAAGTCGCCGACGACGAAGAGCGCCGACGCCGACGACCAGGACCGCTCCCCCGCCATATCCGCAATCATACGGGCAGACTCCGGCCGAGAACGAGCTCCCACACGGTCAAGATGGACGTTCATGATGACGACGCTTACTCCACCTTCGCCGTCTCCGTCGCCGTCGGAGCAGGTGGTGAAATGTCCGACCGTGACGATCCGATTGACGCTGGCGTCCCACCCGCGTGACGGCACCAGAGGCGTCTCGCTCAGCCGACGAGTCTGAGTTCCGCGACCGATGATGGGCGACCACGTGTCGGAGCGGTAGAAGATGGGAGAGAACTCGTCGTCGTCTTCATCCTCACCCTCCTCCTCCTCCTCCTCCTCCTCTTCGGAACTGCTGCCGCTGCGGACGCCACCGCGACCCCGACTCCGACCCTGACCGACGTACGACCACCCTGGACCTAGACACGACTGCACGTCCGTGAGCTGCTCGTGCAGCGTCTCCTGGAGGCATAGGAAGACGCTCGTGTGGCCGGTCGTCATGAAGCGGAGCTGCGCGCACAGCTTCGGCAGGCGGACGCGCCATGGCTGCTCGCCCACCACTTCCGTGGCTGGGCTGGCGTGGCGGACGTTGTAGGTTATTATCCGGATGGCGCTGCCACCTGCGCTGTCTCTGCCGCGGCCGCCGCGGCCGCGGCCACCGCCGACGACAACCTGATCGGCACTGATGCGTCCGAGCCGCTCCTGCTCCTGCTGCTGCCGCTGCCGCTGCCGCTGCCGCTGATGCTCATATCCCGATTGGTGATGATGTCGCACATCAGCACCGACCACTGCAGGCTGATATTCTTGTCGGCCGTACCACGATGCGGCCAGTCCTAGGATAAGCGCCGCTCCGAACAGTATGGTGTATAGTACCGGTGGGGATGACCGTATCTGTCGCCTCCGGGCTGCGAATTCCCTATGTGACATTTACAAGGGGAGGGGTAAACCCGGGCAGATGAGACGGAAAATGAAATATATATATACGGTATATCATGAACGGAAAAAGAAAAAAGAAGAAAAAAAAGACTTTGTTCGAGTCTGTCTGTTGATGACCCCATAGGAGAGTTGCACGATTTAGGAGAGGGAATGTCCGGACGGAGGGATCCGGAACGCGGAACTTGTACTCGTGTTTTATCAGCCGCAGCGTTACTACGAAATGATGAGCTGGGTAGGAGGTTTAGTGTTTTTTTTTTTTTTTTGAGAAAAAAAAAAGAAAAAGAAAGGTTAAAAATAAAAACCCCCAATTTGATCGATACTAGTAAAAACAGAGTACGAGTACGTGTACTCGTAGTACTATTATTTTAGTCTGGCTGGACGGAGCAGCTACTAATACAATCATAGTATTACTCCCCCCCCCCCCGTATTACTCGTACTTGGCGATGGGGTGACAATCCCGGTGGTCCACTATAAGAGTCCCGGCCCTGGGCCGCAGATGGCCTACCAGTCTTTTCAAGTTTCAGAATGGATCGGAAGAAGAATGTGGCATGTATCGTGGCATCATGATGTGATGGGGGGGGGGGGGGGGGGGGGGGGGGTAGTCTTATGATATGCATGCGCTTTGCCGCCGTCGCACTGCTCGTCATTCCGTGCGATCCCGTACCGTAGCATGTCGGAAAAATACTACTGTATATACTCCGTATATCTTTTTTTTTGTATTTTTTGTATTATTGTATCTTTACTCCTTGTTCACCATGCGGGTTGGTATCACGACATAGGAAGACGGGCATGTGTTCGATATCGATCGAATTGGCGGTTTGCGGTTGTGCCCTCAGGGTTCTTCTTATCAATCAGCTTCTCGGTGTGAGATCGTTCAGAACGAGGAGGGGGGGCAGGTGGTTGCCCTCTTCAGGGATGTGAGGGTCTTCGCATCCAACATGATCATATGATATACATATCATATATGACCGGGGTAATGATGGGAAAATGAAGCGACTCGGATGAATGCGTTGCTCTTACCCGTACACGACAAAGTCTGGCATATCCGTACGAGTCGGCATTTGCCATTGCTGTTGAAGCGAAGAGTATGTGATATGTAACACGCTCGCCTTCCCAGTTGACGCCACTCTGCCTCCTCCATCATCGATCACCATGGCGCCTACGCCGAGCAGCTGAGTGCGGGTAGCATACGTCTTGCTTACCAACCTCCCAACATCAACATCATCAGCCTCGATCTCTCCGAATCCTCGGTCGAGGGTGAACAGTCCCGCGTCGGCAACCGCGCGAAACACGTGCACACACACACACACATATATATATATATATATATGTGTGCGTGTGTGTGTGTGTGTGTGTGGTAGTAATACACAGTGACATGAGAAGCGACGCGTGAGGATGTTCCTTGCAGGGACATGTGTTCTCGTGTGTGATGAGGACGCCATCGGAGAGTCCGTCCCAGGTAGCGGGGTATGAGCCAGATTTGGATATCCTATGTCTCGCATCAGTATTACGTTAGAATGTGTGGGATGGGAAGAAGATCGCGATCGGCGTACAGGTTTTGAGGGTTGAAGATTTGGGAGGCGACGACGACGTACGAGGACATATTATGTGTGCGTACACATGTAAATAATAATAGTAATAATAATAATGATAAGATAATAAATAGCAATCAAAGAAAGGTTGGAAGAGATTCAGCTCTCTGACGGTGCAATGCACGATGACCTCCACCATGGTTCGATAACCCCTGCATAGCGACGGTCTGAAAAGAGAAAAGAAAATCAGAGGAGTTCTAGTATTATCATCCGATACCCAGCAGATAGTAGCAAGTGACATGTTCCGAGGGGTTGCCGGTAACTTGTAGTTCGTGAAGAGGAAACCTGCGAGGAACTATTGCGCTGTACACTGCGGATGTGTCCACGTGTGTGCGTGCCTCCCCCCACTTTGGAATATGCGGATGACCTCCTCCCTCCTCGGCTGATGCTTGTTGCGTTGAGAGAGAGGTAGGTGAGTGAGTGTGTGGGTGGGTGAGTGTGTGTGTGTAGGTGAGTGTGGGTGAGTGTGTGTGTGTGAGTGTGAGTGTGAGTATGCGTGTGCGTGTGCGTGTGTGTGTATGACTCGAGTGGGCGGAGTTGAAAGTGTAGGGATGACTCAGATGGGTGAGTGAAATGGTGAGCGAGATGGGTGTGAAGATGATGACGCCTGATCCGACGTATTGGTCATTCTCAGCTTTGTCTTTTCCCATGAGAAGCGAGGCTGTGATGAGAGCTTTTTGTCAGTATCGCTGCAGTTTTCTATATATATATCTGGAAGAGACCTCATCTGGTCTTCTTCTCTACTTTCCTCTCTCTCTTTTTTTTTTCGTCATTCAATATTCCATCTCATAAGCCGGTGTAACTCGGGGGAAATATCTGAGTGTGAAGAGGGATAAACTGGACACGCTCGCTTCTTCTTCTTCTTCTTCTCCCCTACTCCTTCTTTTCTCCTCTTCTCCTTCTTCTCCTCTCCTACTCCTTCTTTTCTCTTCTCCTACTCCTTCTTTTCTCTTCTTCTTCTTCTTCTTCTTATCTCTCCCTTCTCAAAAACTGTCATCCCAGTTTCGAAAACGATGCCTTCACACTCAGAAGCCATGTCTCGTCGGGATTCTTGGCCCCCGACCCAAGTCCGTCTGACAGATCAGCATTCGAAACCTCCGTCGTCATCGCCGTCAGAGGAGGCCCGGCAACAGCCTCTCGAGGAGATAATCAACCAAGATCCCCTAACATATTTTCTCACGCCACCCGACGACGACGGCGACGACGACGGCGGCGACGACGATGATGGCGATGAGGGGATGATGTTTCTGGACGCTGGTATAGAGGATCCCAACCATCCGACCGAGCCCGTCCGCAGCGTCAGCCCATCATCGCTATCCGGCCTGTCCAGACCGGACGGCGCACCACCACGGCCGCCGCAGAGCGTCCACCAGGACATCGATAGCCAGGCATACATGACATCGGTGAACTCGTATCCCTCGTCGCCAGAGGAGGGCGATTCTTCGGGGATTTCGCTGTCGTCGCTCGATTCCGACGAAGAAGGCGAGGTAGAGGAAGAAGAGAGAGTAGAAGGGGAACGAGAAGAAGAGGAAGGCTACATATATGACCATGGTAGACCGAGATCGAGAGCGGGGTACTACCCTCCTCCTCCCCCCCGACAGTTTGGTCGCAAAGCCCGCGCTCTGCTGTCTCCTTCGTCGTCGTCGTCTGTAGCATCACACCCACGGAGGGGGAGCAGCCGGTCGACCCTAGCACGGGGGAGGGGCAGAGGCGGTGTGGGCAACGTGACGGCTACGATCGGTACGAGGAGGAGACCTTCGCATCTTTGGAGGGAGCCGAGCCCGGACGTCTGGTCTATCGAGGAGGAGGCGGAGGACGAGGGTGGGCAGGGGGATGTTGGGAAGGGGAGGGGTGATGATACCAAGAGCACCAAGAGGGTTAGGTTTCTGCTGCCCGAGGGGCGATGAGACTTTTTTTCTTCTTTTTTTTTTTTCCGTCTCTCTCTTTTTCTCTTTCTCTCTCTCTCTCTCTCTCTCTCTCTCTCTCTTTCTTTCTTTCCTCTCTGTATGTTTCTTTCCTCTCTGTATGTTTCTTTCCTTCCTCGCATTAGTCTTCTCTGCATGGATGGAGTATCTGCTCTTCGATGCGATCGGTGATGCATTCTGCTGGCGTTGGGATGGATAGGGACATGTATATAATATTACACTCTCCTCATATCTGATCAGCAGTAACAGGTTACCACGACCTACTTCAGTACAGTGTACGTACCTGCACGCAGGCCCATGGTTAGAGAGAGCCAGATATAACCCTTGCTCGCTGCCAGCAGGAGTACTCGTCCGAGCATAATATGGCTTTCTATCGTTCCGATGTCCTGGAAAAATAACCTGTCTGTGGCCATCGTGTATCACCGTGTGATCCAACTTGTGCGTGCTGCACAGACCTTTGCTGCCCCCTCCCCCACGGTGAGTATTGCAGTCTATTACGTCTCTTCCCAGGGTTTAGTTGCATGCATCACGTATGACCTAGGATGGGACGGTCACGAGGCCTGTACCTCATCCTTCGAGCGGCAGAATGATTGACGTACATGCGAAACAGCGGATAGTCGATACGATGTGGTATATGGTACAATCCACCCGCCGCCCCCTGATACATGCACAGATCTCGTGTAAGACGTCATACATCGTAGCGGTGCATGCGCCCAGGAAGAAGAGGGTACAGCCCATTGCCATGACAGACAGACAGACAGACAGACGCATACATACATGCATCCCATGTCGAACAATTTGTCACTATCAGCTGCTTACTTGAAGACGTGTGTGGTAATATACAAGAGGGGGGGGAAAATTCTCGCCACGCGAACCGTCTCGCCGGTCCAACACGTCACAAGCATGCCCATATAAGAGTTGCATGTACGCTTCGACTGAAAGAGCTGGGATCGTTCACATGGTGCAGGGGTCAACCACGGATTGATGACGTAGAGACTCACTGATTGTGTGCGTCACCACCGATTCCGTGGAGGCGGTGCAACATATTCGAGGTCGGGCACGGGTATCTTGTCATCTATCGTCATCATTGAAATTTTCATCTCTGGTATTTAACATCTCTCAAGTACGAAGATGAATCGATAGGTAGGGCATGAAGATACGGATATTCTACAGTCGCCTTTGAGAACCTGAAGGATTCTTCTACGCATCGTCACTCTACGACATCATCATCACCATCATCATCATCGTCGTCGTCGTCGTCGTCGTCCTCGTCCACCACAGACAACCATCATGACCATGCAAGAATTCATAGACACGGTCACGCAGCCTGGATCGCTTCCAAAGGACGCCAACGTGGGCAGCAAGCAATTCGCCGATTTCGACCTGAGGGGAAGGACATTCGTCGTCACAGGAGGTGCCAGGGGTCTGGGACTGCATCTAGCCGAAGGGCTCGTGGAGGCAGGCGGTCGAGGTGAGCTTTCTCCTTGATGAGAAGTTGAGCAGAGAAGATGAAGAAGAAGAAAAGAAGAAGAAGAAGAGAGAGAGAAGAAAGACTGGCAGAGATCCTACTCCATCACAGCAAGGATCAATGCCGAGAGAGAGAGAGAGAGAGAGAGAGAGAGCATACTGACCAACACTGCAGTCTTCTGCCTCGACAGGCTAGAGCACCCCGACGATGAGTGGGAAGAGGCTCAGAGCCGCGTGGTTCCGGAATGGGGCGGCAGCCTGAGCTACAAGCAGGTGGACGTGCAGGACACGGACAGCCTGGAGGCCATCATCGGCGGGATCGCGGACGAGCATCAGCGCCTGGACGGGGTCATCGCGGCGGCGGGGGTGCAGCAGGTGAAGCCGGCGCTGGAGTACACGGCGTCCGAGGCCAATGAGGTGCTCTCGATCAACTACACGGGGGTGCTGATGACGGCGGCGGTGTCGGCGCGCAAGATGATGCAGTACCGCTGCCGCGGGAGCATCTGCCTCATCGCCAGCATGTCGGCCTACGTGGCCAACAAGGGGCTCGTGTCGCCCGTCTACAACTCGTCCAAGGCGGCCGTGGTCCAGCTGGCCAGGAACCTGGCGATGGAGTGGTCGCCCCTCGGCCAGGACGGCACCGGAGGCATCCGGATCAACTGCATCAGCCCGGGCCACATGATGACGCCGATGATCGAGAAGATGGTCGAGGATGACCCGGCCCTCATGGAGAGGTGGTGCCGGGAGAATATGATGGGGAGGCTGGCCCGGCCCAGCGAGATCAAGGGCGCCGCGCTGTTCCTGCTGAGCAACGCGAGCACCTTCATGACGGGGAGCAACATCGTCATCGATGGCGGGCATACGGCTTGGTAGAGAGGGCAGAGAGATGGGAGGGAGATGGGGAGAGAGGGAGAGGGAGAGAGAGAGAGTGTGTGTGTGTGTGTGTGCGTGTGCGTGTGCGTGTGCGTGTATGTGTGGGTGGGTGTGTATACATGCCCTGGAAGAAGAACATGTATGCCCTGTTCATCTAGGGAATGCAATATGTAGCTACCGTGTACACATCTTTCAATAGAATCACCGATGCTCCCCCCACCCCCAACCCATCAGACTTTTCTTCCTCTTCTTTCTCTTCTTGTCTGCGTGGCACGCATACACGGATACGCGGCGTGACACGTGCGCGAGCAGCTCGTCCGCCCAGGCTGGACAAGTGCGGGATGCGAGGCGGGGAGAAGATGAGGCGAAGATGCACAGCAGCAGTGTGGTCGGTGTATAGTGGTCAAAACCGCAGACCCTGATTGAAACGTACGAGATGCCGCCGGTATAGATATACAAGACTGCTGTTGATGACGTTGTGCGTCACCATGCATCGGCACGAGGTCGTCTTACGACATCTCGGTGGGGGTTGACTCTTGTGCGAAGATTGGAAGCGTGTTCGTGGTGATGGAGTTCAGATCAGCAGCAACACGAGGACAGAGGAAACAGGCATGGTCGTGTCCTGGCAGGGACTCTGCCGCTCGCCTACGGGCGATATATCGATGCATGCCATCGAATGCACCTCTGTTCATTCTCATGCAGCATCATCATTACCCGCGCATGCACTTTGTCACGTCCCAGACTCGATCGGCGTCTCGTCTATCCAGGGTAGGCAGGACAGACGGACGGTGAGGTGAGCTGACGAGATCTCCTCCCGTGCACCGTCATGTGACGGACGCTACGATCATCTACTATAACCTGTACTGGATGCGTGTACGGGTGAGCATCTTGGAGATGCTCCTTCACGGTCACCTGCTGCCCGCAATATCATCGCCATCACATATATGGCAACACCATGCACACTCCCTACGAATATCGCAGCTGACAAGGCCCAGAGAACGAACCTGGTCTCGATGCATGTGCAGAGCAGAGTACGGAGCAGGGTACGGAGCGTTACGTGATACTCCTCGTATGCCGTAGTGGGGGCGCTGATGAGATGCATAAGCTCCGTCCCTCACTGAGATACTCCGTTACTCTGGCAGGCTCCAAGGCTCTGTGGACCCCGCCCATACCGGTCTGAGATGATGCTCTATCAGGACAACACCCCCCTGTAACTAGGTTCCAGGATCCCGACAGCCTCTACGTGATGATGCTCCGTACCGTACGGAGTACCGGTACGAGCATTGCCCGTAGCCGTGCTCGCACACTGCCGAGCTAGTGAGCTAGCGGAGGGGCAGCCCGTGGGACGCTAGAAGACACTGCTGCAGCCGGTGCGGATTACCGATACGACATCACGATTACAGCGTATCGCAGCAGGGGTTAGCTGGACTTTTGCTGGAATCATCGGATGTCGGCCTCGTTCTGACTTCCATCGAGTCCTCGCATATATATATGTATATATATATATGTATATATATATATATATGTGTGTGTGTGTGTGTGTGTATACTGTAAATTTCTTTTGCATTTCGTTATAATCATACCATTCTTCAGTCTTCTCTACTCATTTTCTTACAATTCTATCATCATCATTGTTATGTATCTTACCGGTGGGGCCGCTGGTGCTATTACGGTTATTACTGTTACTGTTACGGTTACCGTTGCCGTGGCACCCGTCGAGTCTTAGATGAAGGAATAACAATACCATGTCCTCGTACATGTTAATCTGTACTGTCTATACTCGTGCCTAGGGCCTCGACGACGCAGCGTTTATTGCGGACCTGTACATGTAAATAATGTGCCCAGCACACTGGTGCTCCATACGATCACAGGATAGTACCATGATGCTATGATACTACGAGTACAGATTATAGACTGCTACATCATCCTTCACAGCTACTCCCTCGTGTTGTGGAAACTCCACTGACGTGTAACTCTGTACCTGTATTGATTTCTTGTCATTTGATGCTATCCATCCACCCCCATTACGTCGTATATGTGAATACGTCAATACCTTCCCACCAACTCCGTACGTAGCTACCTCCATTCCATTTCCCTACCCGCCCCCCCTCCCCCTCTCTCTCCCCTCCCATATCCAATCCAACCATCCCACTTCAAACCTCTTTGACAGCTGCCGAGACACACCTCCAACTGTCACAGGACCACCATTCCTTTTTCACCTCTTTCCTCACCTTGATCTCTCCCTCCATATTCCCTCTCGCTCCTTTTTCATCCTATCCTGTTACCGTCACCTTTTTCTTCTTTCCTTCCTTTTTTTCTTCCTTCCGCCCACCGAATTTGTGGCACCGATCTTGACCTGACCACCTCACCGACGTGTCTGTGTGTACGAGTACATCCCTTTGACCCGCCAAGGTGATCGACAGTCCACATCCCGCACACACAACGCAACCACGACCACGAACAACTCGGGTCTCCTATCCTCGACTCGTTACCATATCCTCCCCCTCGCCTTCTCTCCCCTCCCTCTTTCTCTCCTTTTCGCTCTGTGGCCATGCAGAGGCGGTAGGCTGTCCTGCACACCTCTCCTGTAACCCTTGGCCACGGAAGCGCGCGCGACGAGGAGGCATGTTGATGCCGTAAACAGTGCGTCCCGCCCCTTCAACCCTTTTTCTTCTTCTTTTTTTCCCCATTGTTTTTCCCGCCCTTTCCTCTCGGAATCATCTCGGCTAACGTGTGTGCGTCTCATCTTGAAATTCTGCAGCATCACTTCCACCATGTCTTCCTCCCCTCCTCCCGAATCCCCCGAGGAGGCGACGACGACGACGACGACGACGACGACGACAGCACAACCCCCCGTGCCTGGAGCTGCATCCACGCCCAACGAGTCGGCCGTCGACTCCGCACAGACCACCACCGCCACTTCCAGACGTGACGGGAACGACGACGACGGAGAGAACAAGGATGTCGACAAGAACAAGGATGTCGACAAGAACAAGGATGTCGACAAGAACAAGGACGTCGACAAGAACAAGGACGTCGACAAGGACAAGGCCAAGGCCGCTGGCGGCGGCGGAAGCAGCAGCAGCGGCCGGCCGTCACCCGCGACCCCCAGACACGCCCACCAGCGTCGGCGCTCCAGCATGTCAACGCCGAGGAAGCCCGTCGAGCCACCCACCCTGCTGTCCGACTTCCTCAGGGGCCGCCCCTCGCCCGCCCGCCGTGCCGCCGAGCGGGAGCGCAGGAGGAGCGTCGAGGCTGTCAAGGCGGAGCTGCGCCAGGAGATGCGTCAGAGTGCCGTCCAAAAGGTCGCGCCCCCCGGCGGCGTCAAGGACCGTGTCAAGGCCTGGCAGAAGGCCAACGCCGCCGTCGCATCCGCCAACCCGGACGACACCGCCACCGAGCCCACCGACCTCGCCTTTGCCGGGAACGACGCCCTCGATAGCGTCACCGAGGAGGACAGGATCCGCATAAAGATGCGCCACAGGAGGAAGAACTCGCTCAAGTTGAAGAAGCAGCAGCAGCAGCAGCAGCAGCAGCAGCAGGCCTCCACCGCCGGCACCCCCGCCAATCCATCCGCCTCGGCCGCCTCCCCCCTCCTCTCCCCCTCCCTCTCCCCCTCCCCGAGACCTAGCCAGGAAGCCTCGGCGATAGACCGGTCCGGGTTCCACCCCAAGAAGAGGGTCGTCAGTGATGACAACTGGATGAAGAAGAAGACGGGCGCCAAGGGCACCCAGAGGCGCGTCTCGCCGCGCGCCAAGCGCAACGCCTCCCCCCCCCGCGGCCAGCCCCTGCCCAAGGACTTCACCCTCCGCACCCTGCCCACCCCCCGGGTCGCCAGCAGGACGAGAGACTGGGCCGAGAAGCTCGAGGCCTCCGCCGCCCCACCCCCGCCACGCATCTTCCACCCGGCCCGGAGCGTCTTCTCCGACGGCGCCGGGACCGAGACGGACCTCGGAAGCGAGGGCACCGCCACGTCCAGCCGCATAACCGCCAGGCTGTCGCTGCGCCCCAAGCAGCCGGGCACGAGCGACAGCGGCATCCGGATCAAGGCCGTCAGGAGGAAGAGGACCAGCACCGACGACACGGCCACCAGGGTCAGCGCCGTGACGAGCTCGTCGCTGCAGGACAGCGCCCTGGCCTACGAGACGGCCGTCTCCGTCAGCAGCTCGCCCCCCGCCACCGGCCTCGGCCGCCGGAGGAGCAAGACCCTACCTTCTACAGCCACGCGCCCCGACATCAGGGTGACGCCCGCCGAGCCATCGGCGCCGTCGGAGACGACCGCCTCCAAGAAGCCAGACGATGACGAGGCTGTCCGCCTCGACGACCAGGGCTCCGCCACCCATGCCCCCGCAACCCATGCCCCCGCAAGGCGCGAGAGCAGGAGCAAGAGCCCGCGCCCCTCCCGTTCACGTCCCGGCACCAAGAAGCGGTCCAGGAGCACCCACGCCGGCGTGACGAGGACCCGCGACGACGACTCCTGGATCGACGACGGCGCCTCGGCCGTCAACGCCTCCCAGCTCCTCTCCGAGCTGTCCGTCGCGAACCGGTCCATCGCCGACCTGCCGGGCGAGATCCCCTTTGGCAACTCGGCCTTCACAGAGCTGGACCTGCCCCTGAACGGACCGGCCCGTAGCCGTCCGATACGTCCCAAGGTGGAGCAGAGCGGCGGCGGCGGCTTCAAGGGGATCCCCAACGTCCTCAAAAAGGTCATGGGCGAGGGGAGAAAGATGATTCATGAGATAAACGAACCCCCGCGGCCGCCGCCGGGATCCAACAAGCCTCCTAGTATCGAAAAATGGCTCAACAATACCGTCGATCCTTTTGTCGACGCCGCCCAGGCGGAGACTGCAACGACGGCGACGGAAACCGCAGCAACTACGGTGACGACGACAGCGACGGCGACAGCGACGACGACGACGACGACGGCGACGACAGCAACAACGCCCAGGATACCCAAGAGGGCAGAGACGCACAGGAGTGCGGAACCGACGACACCGCAGCCGGAAACGCCGACGCCAAAGAAGAGGACATCGCCGCTGCCCCGGGAAAGGACTGCGTCGCCAGACGTGGCCAAGCGTCCGAGCCCCGGCGCAGAAAGGACACATCACCGGAGGCTGTCGTCACGCGGATCCGGAAGCTCTCCCGTTCCGGGAACCGAGACCCCCGCCCGGGAAGAGAGGTCGGCCGCGCCCTCCGAGACTCCCGAGGCGAGGAGGGCACAGTCCCCCAGAGTCGAGGAGCCCCCCAAGTCAAAGACGCCCGACTCTGCCCTCAAGCGGAGAGCCGCGGTCAAGAGCAACAGGAGCAACTCGTCGGCGTCGAAGCAGGGCACGTCGTCGTCGGCGGGCGGATCGACCGCAGCCGGCAAGCAGAAGGACCTCATCGGCATGATCCGGGATGCCTTCCAGGGCGAGTCTACAGAGCTGAGGCACAGCCTCAGCTACCAGAGCCTCGAGGAGCGGCCGTACGGGGACGAAGGCGACCGCCCGACCTCGGGACACAGCAGCTCGCGGTCCAAGTCGCACCTGCAGCGCGAGGCCTCGACCAGCTCGGATCTCAGCTACTCCACCACCAGCTCGGCCGCACATTACCACTCGTCGCTGGCGCCGCCGCCGCTGGTGATCCCCAAGATGGCCGGCCCCCGATTCCGACCGCCCACAAAGGGAAATCACGAGCTCTCGACCATCCTGTCCGAGGAGGTCTCGAGCGCCGTGAACTCGGACCGGACGGCGTCGGACGTCACGACGTCGACGCCGACCCAGTCCACCGTCCTCAGCAGGGACGGCGAACTTGCCAGGTCCAAGTCCAAGTCCAAGTCTTCAAAGGGCGACAGCCATCAGGGCCGCGGCGGTGGTGCTGGCGGTGGTGGGGGGCTCAAGAGGCGGCTCACCAAGCACTCCGACCTCGTCTCCGTCCTGTCCGTGCCCGACAACGTGAGCATCCCCGAGACCATCAAGAACAGGCGGTCGAGACCGAGCCTGCGCAAGGCGCGGACGCACGGCGGCGGCGCCGTCGGCAGCAGGCCGTCGGCCGAGGAGCTCCTCAGGGAGTTCAGCGACGACGAGGGCCTCTACATGAGGGAGCTCAAGACGCTGGTGGACGGCGTGGTGCCCGTGCTCCTCACGCACGTCGTCCACAGCGCGGAGGGCGGCAGGCCGGCCGCCGCCGACGACGACCTGTTCGGCTGGGAGGCCCGGCGGCTCGATAGCCTGTCCAAGTCGGTGGTGGGCATGGGCGTGGCGCTCGAGAAGCTGCGCAGCGCGCACAAGAAGGCCCCCCACCACGACCTCCGCCGGCTGGCCCACTGGGCGCACGGCGCCGTGGCCATCTACAACGGCTACCTCGACTCGTGGCGCCTGGGCTTCCAGGACCTGATCGTCAACCTGGCCCCCGCGCTGGGCGCCCGGCCCGACGACGACGACTCGTTGCTCGACGCCATGCCGCTCGACGACAACGGCGACGTCGTCGACGAGTACGGCGAACGCGTCGACGTCGCCCACCTGCTCAAGCGGCCGCTCATCCGCATCAAGCACCTGGCCAGGCTGATGGAGTGCGCCGACGCCATCATCGCCTCGGACGACACGCGCGAGCTCGTCAACGATTTCCGGAACCTGCAGGACAAGGCCCGCCGCCGCCACAGGGAGGAGACGGCGCGCCTGGTCGACGAGGAGGCCACGGCCACGGACACGACGCGCTCGCGCGACCTGCGCACCCTGCGCCCCCTCGACGCCGTCACCATCGACCCCCGCCGCCAGGTCAACGCGAAGGACCTCTTCTCTCTGGACCTGGCCCATTCCAACGGCCAGCGTCTCGAGTGCCTGGTCGAGCTGGTCTACCGCGACAACACGGAAGACCCCGACGATGCCGGCGACCTGCTCATCCGCGAGACGGGTGGCGGCCGTGGCCGAGACGGCAGCGGCCGCAGCAGCGCATCCTACCTCCTCTTCGCACCCATCTCCGCCGCCCACGTATCGGCACGCACGGGAGAGGGCAACCTGGACATGGTTGTCATGGTGCGCGGCAGCCACCGCGGCGGCCGGTGGCACGAGCTCCTCACCCTCACGTCCGACAGCGAGGACCAGATCCTCGACTGGCTCGACATCCTCCCCCTCACCCCCGTGCCGCCCAGGGACCCTGAGCCGAGCGTCATCGAAGACGACGACGACGACTACCACCTCGGCAGCAGCAGACAGTACGGCACCCCGTCCCCGCGGCCCACCGACATCCCCGTCGGTGCCAGGAGCATCCGCGGCAGGAACCCGCGCGGCCATAAGGCAAGCTCGCCTCCCACGACGCCGCCTCGCCTGACGAGGAAGGAGAGCGAGGAGCGGTCCCGCCGGGACAGGACGCCTACGCAGAGCGACTACCTCCCGTCGTCGCAGGACCCGGAGCGCAGCAGGCCGCTCAGCGAGGATATGCGGCCCGACCCGTCGAAGCTGGTCGAGAAGTCTTCCCCGTCGTCGCCCAAGCCGTTCCGCGAGGACGGAGCACCGCGCCCGCCGATCCACAGAAACTTGCCTCCGGAGCCGCTGCCGTCGACGCCCAAGTCGACGCCCGTCAAGCCACCGATCGAGCTCAAGGGCGACAGCGGGAAGGTCAGGCGTAGGACGTCGTCGCCGCTCAAGCACGAGTACCTGCCGTCTGACGTATCGTCGGCGTCGGGTCTGTCCGGAGCATCCGTCACCGACGACGCCGAGTACTCGTCCGACATTGGCTCCCACTCCCACTCCCACTCCCGATCCCAGTCTGACTCTGACGATGACGATGCCGTCGATGACGAAGATGACGACGACGACGACGACGACGACGACGACGACGACGACGACGATCTAGA
Organism: Geosmithia morbida; assembly: GCF_012550715.1. Taxonomy (NCBI): domain Eukaryota; kingdom Fungi; phylum Ascomycota; class Sordariomycetes; order Hypocreales; family Bionectriaceae; genus Geosmithia; species Geosmithia morbida. The sequence continues at coordinate 582,559 of NW_023336197.1, forward strand.
GAGCATCGATGACGTCCCCGAGACGGAGCTCGGATTCAGCATCAGGGACGAGCCGGAGTCGACAGAGATGGGAGGCCCGACATCCGGGGCCGGGTTCAGGGTCGGCTCCATCATGGCCGCGTCCGAGTGCAGCCTCACCCCGTCCAACTCGGCATCCCAGGCCGGCTTCGGTCGTCCGTCATCGCTGTCGGCCGTCGAGGGAGAGGAGCAGGAGGGCAGGGCGACACCGCCGACGCCGGTCGACACCACGTCGCGATACATGGCGTGGGTGTCGCGATGGTCGGACAAGGGAGCGTGGAAGGACCTGGGTACGGACCCATTCTTCGTCATCGTCTCGCCCGGCCTCATCGAGGTGCACAGCGTCCAGCCGGAGACGGCGGCGGCGGCGGCGGTCGAGGACTTCACCGGCAGTCAGCCCGTGCTGGCCATGGACCTGACGCCGGTGGTCCTGATCCGGCAGAGCACGACGGTGGACCTGGAGATCCGATCGTCGCTGCAGCGGCATTGCAAGCTCGCGCAGTCGCACGCGGGCGGCAACTTCCGGTTCCGGAGCAGCAGCCAGCAGGACAGCTTCAGCATGTACATGTCCGTGCACCACGCGCGCCTCAACAACGAGAAGTTCATGCAGCTGGAGAACGAGGCGCGGTTCCGCAGCTTCGGCGAGAACCGACCGGGCACGGGCACGTCCAGGGGCGACGGCGCGAGCGCGGGCGCAGGCCCGGACGACGGCAGCAGCAACGCCAACGCCAAGGGTCGACGACGCACCTGGTTCGGGCGCAGGAACAGCTACAGGGGATCGGTGCGGGCGCCGACCGACAGGGCGAGCAGCGTGCCGTCGTCCAACGTGTCGGCCACGAGCTTCCTCAGGCGCCTGACGGTAGCGGGCAACCTGACGTTCAACCTGGCGCGGTCGTCGGTAGACAAGCAGTCTCGGCCGGGCAGCATCCGAAACAGCCTGTACTCGGACTCTGCCAGCTCGCCGCGCTCGCCGTCCGTCAGCATCGGGCCGTCTTCGGGATCGGATAGCGGCAGGCTCCCCATGGAGCTGGGAGACGGACAGACGATCCGCATCAGGCTCCACCTCCTGGTGGCCTCGTCGTCCAAGTGGGAGGACCACGGCAACTGCGTGCTCCAGGTCCGCCGGCCGCCGCCCGGGTGGCACCAGGCCCTCAGGGCCGACCACGGGCTCGAGAAGCGCGTCACCGTCACGGCCTCGTCCAAGAAGGACAGGGACAAGGGCAGGCCGGCCCGGGTGATGCTGGACGCCGTCCTGGGGAGCGGGTGCTTCTCGCCCATGGGGAGCAGGGGCATCGTCTGCGGCGTGTGGGAGGAGGTGAGGGACGACGACGGTGTGGTGGGCGGGGCGCCGGCCACGGGTCCGACGGGGGGTAATGTCAAGAAGTGGTGCTTTCAGTTCGCGAGCGCCACCGAGGCCAGCTGGGTTCTCAGGATGGTTCATCAGGAGGTTTTCAGGGTATGATGATCGGGGTGCGCTGGCCAGAGAGTTTTTTTTTTTTCCCGCTGGCCATTTCTTCTTTTCTCTTGATGTCTTTTTCCCCCTTTTTCATCTCTTTTTCATCTTTCTCTCTCTCTCTCTCTCTCTCTCTCTCTCTTCTTGTCTTTCTTACTCTCCGCGTCTTCTCTACTACATATCTACCCTTTTTTTTTTTCTTCATTTTTGCTTCCTCTGCTTCCCTCCCCCTTATCTCTTTACTATACACAAACCTAACTAACCCCCCCTCCCCTCCCCCCCTTTTTCTTTTGATATCCCATGCGTTTTCTCTTGTAAAGAAACGACATTTTTTTCCATTCTTCCATTTTCCATCTTTGATTTTTCATTCTTGCCTTTTTGGTTCGTATACTAGATTGGTATCTACCAGTAATAACCAAGAGCATACATACATGGTGTTTAGGTGTCAGGACTGAGGCATGGACATAGCATCTTGTTGTTTTATACTATAGATAGATGTTTCTTTATAACTTTTCTTCTTATACATTGCATTTGCATCTGTGTACATGCAGTGTCTTGCATGACCTGCTTCGAGTGAGGATATTTTTCGTCATGATGTGTAAGTGTGGTATCATGGTAGTGGTACGGAACTGGTACGGAGTACGGAAGCAAGAACCCCTCATACCTCTCACGACAACGACTGATCTGACGACTGGCATGATGAGAACGGCTGAGCTGATGACGACGATGCTACGGATATCAAGGTATCGTACCCTCTAGGTTGCGGCTGCCTCTGTCTAGGATGTCTGCCCTGTCTCGGAAGGATAGGTAGGTTACCTGTGCTTCAAGATGGTCAGCTCCGCTAGATACGGTCGACAACATCCTGGCGGTCTCTGGGATGAGCGTGGACTCTTATGATATACATGACAGTAGAGAGAAGAAGTAGGTAATGTGAGAGGGGTATGTGCCATCGAGAGTCACGAGAACATTGTCAAACGCATACCACACCACACCATCACCCGACGACCGTGAGCACAGATGACCGAGACGGCAACCCCACGGCTCGCTCGCACGCGGGTCAGCGCAAGGATCCGCCATGGCTGATCGGGCCACGACCGGACGCGAGTGAGTACTGCGAGACCCGGCTGATGGGCAGCGTGGTGCGCTCTACCCCCCCCTCCCCGGCTACTGCCACACATACTCGGCAAGCAATCAGCAGGCAAAGCAACTGGAAACACACACGTATCGGTCCAGGACGTATACGTAGGTAGAGAGAGACCACTGCATCTACCTCTAACGGTCATGGCGTATCGTCACCCCACTAGAAGCACAAGGCTGGTGGTCTCGAGTGGCCTCACCTGGCTGTGATGTTAGTGGGCGACCTCACCCTCCCCCCAAAAAGACGATGATGCCAACCCCCAACTCGGCCATGCAACCGCCCATATTCACCTGCAATAACGACCGTCCAAAAGCTGCCATTCAGCAGTCAAGTCGACGGGCACAGCTGGTCCATCGTTGCTGCCCTTTTCCCCCTCCCTCATCTACTCTCTCATCATCTTTCTCTTCCATCCTAACCCTTTAACCCTTTATGTAGGGCATTTGAGGAGAAGAAGGAGAAGAAGAGAAGAGAAGGAGGGTGAGAGGAAGAAAGAAAGAAAGAAAGAAAGCCTCTCTTCAAAAATGACCGAGGTTCCGGAACCTTTCAAGGGCTTTCTCCAGACGAGCCCAAGTCTGTCTCCCTGCACCGCGGCACCATCAACTGCGTCATTGGCAGCGGCATCAGCAACGGTCATGGCGGCGGAGGAGGACTGCGAGTTCGTATGGGGATCAGAGAACGCAGATATCTCAGCACATTGACCTGACCCACCACCGCCACCCGTACCGAGAGGAATTATGGTTGATGAATCCTGACAATGATTAGCATCGTCGCTGTCCCACGGCACTCGGCGGCGGGACGGCTTCTCATCATGTACTACCCTGGAGCCAAAGCACGTCCTCTTTGTCTTGATCGATTCTTGTCTCCCTGACCCTCCATGGCAGTCATACCCGCATCCGGAGACAGGGAAGACTCGGGCCCTTGAGGTGGCGAGCTCGGACGTCGCTGCCGATGGCCGACTAGAGGGGCGGTCACTGCTCTCTTACCGGAACGACGAGGATGGGGGTTCAGGACGACGACGAGGGCAGAACCGGCATTAGCAGGAATCAGCATCTTCATCGGCAGCGATATCAAGCAAAGCCCAGCAGGCCTTCGCCTTCGTGGAAAAGACGTACAACTACCAAGCGGACTGCCAGGCAACTCTACCCGCACGAGCAGGTGTGTTTGATACGGTCAGCCGATTCAATTACGTGAAATACGCGAGTACGACGACCTTTGTTCACATGTTGACATAGAATATATCATGTTATCATGTGTTTCTTTCTTCATATACATTTCTAAACCTTTGGTTTTTGAACAGTTTCTATAGCCGTTACTCCATTTTCTTTCTTGTTACCCCCCCAGGCCCGATCTGATACCCCTTACCAGCCCATGTATATATATGTAATTTTTTTTTTTTGGGGGGGGGGGTGTTGGGGTTAAGCTGGGTTATTAAAAATACATATTTTTGTTTTTGTTTTTGGAAAAAAAAAAACCGATCAAAAGACCCCAAGTGAATACCAAGTAGTAAGAATGAGAAAAAAAACAGATAGATGTTACCCATTTCTCCCATTTTCTCTTTGTAAAATTGACAGAAAAAAAAAGATGATGCACTCCAAAGTCTTTCCGTCTCCCCTTGAAAGTTTGATACAGGAACGCTGGAAGGAAAAAAAAGAAAAGAAAAAAAAACAGATAAGAAGAAGACGGGGAAGAAATACATGACAGATGGCGCCCAACATGAATCATACGGGCAGATCTTTTTTTATTTTATTAAAAAAAAGACGCAGAAAAAAGAGAGAGAGAGAGAGAGGAGAGAGAGAGGAGAGAGGAGAGAGAGAGGAGAGAGAGAGAGGAGAGAGAGAGAGAGAGACAAAGAAAAAAAAGTTAATGAGGTGGCATAGGAGCAACAGGTTTCCCGCCATCGACAATAATCTGCTCGTCAATCCTGGCAGCCGTGTTACCGGCCTCTAACCTCTTCCACGTGGTGATGCGAGCCTCGTTCGTGTCGACCTCGAAGAGGCGCAGACGACGGACGTAGTCAAAGTAGCCCGCGTAGCCGCCGAAGCCGACGCCTCCGGCGTAGCACATCCACATCGCCGGCGTGGTGTCCTGGGCCGGCTGGGCCTGCTGGTGACCATCCGGCGGGATCTGGACTTCCTGCCTCGTCTTCTTCCGGTGGTCGGCCACGTCGCCTGCTGCCCCGGACCCGGACCGAGGTCTGAATGACAGCGAGCAGTAGTCGTTGCAGTGGTCGTGGCCGGCGCTGACCATGACGACGCCCTTGTCGACCAGGGCGTCGTGGAAGCCGCTGTTGTAGGTCGGGGCCGTGACGCCCTCGAGCCAGCTGCCGACCCGGGGGAGGTCCCAGTCGGTGTACTCGGTCAGGGGTATGTGGATGAAGGCGATGTCCATGTGGCGGTGGGTGTACTCGCTGTGGCGGGCCTTGAGGCTGTCGGCCGTGCGGCGGAACCAGTCGATCTGGCTGGGCTTGACCCAGGCGTAGCCCGGGAAGTGGCGCTCGTCCGGGCTGTAGGCGTGAGTGTCGACCAGGTACAGCGTCAGGGCGGAGTGGTCCGACTTGCCGCGCGCCAGCACCTCGACGTAGTAGTTGCCCACGCCGTCGACGCCGGCCGGCCCGGACGTGGCGAGCGAGTAGGGGAGGGATTCGTAAATCTTCATCTGGGCCGCGCGGCTCATGGTCTCCTCGTCGTCGTGGTTGCCGAATATGGAGGCGTATGGGATCTGCCGCTTGATCAGGAGGGCGGCGATCTTGAAGATGGCCTAGGCGCGACGTCTCAGCGGTCACCGGCAACACGGCGGACGGGGGAGAGAGGGGGGGAAGGGGGAGAGGGAGAGAGGGAGAGAGGCAGCACTCACAGTCGGCGCATCGGGCGCTGTACCCCCGTTGATCTGGTCACCGCTGAGGACGACGAGGTCGGGCTTCTCCTCGTCGAGCATCTTGCCGACGAACTCGAGGGTACGCGGGTCGGCCTCGCACGGCCCGCCGTCGAAACCCTCGGGGACGGCGTCGCGGCAGACGCCGACGCCCGTGCTGAGGTGCAGGTCGCCGATCTGCATGATCTTGAAGCGGCCGCTGGGGGGGATGCGCGGGACCGGCTTCCTGGGGCCGGCGTCGTGGTCGGCGTCGCCCCTGCGCATGGTGATGTGGGCGCTGATCATGTCCCTCCGGTCGGAGCTGAGGAGGAGGGGCGTGCCGGTGATGGCCCAGCCGTCGCGGGCCTCGACGGCGTCGTCGCCGAACAGGACGTCGACGCCCGTGACGGCCAAGACCGAGTCGCTGGAGCGCTTCTTGGCGGAGCGCCTGATCCACAGCCCGGCCGGCCGCGACTCCCACCTGTCGTCGACGGCGGCAGAGCGCGACGAAGGGTCCAGCCGGCCGACGGTCAGGTCCAGCACCACCTTGTCGTCGGGGGAGAGGTCGTGCTCGTGCTTGCGGCTGACGAAGACGTAGGCGGCCGACGTCCACGACTGGCCGAGGTGGAGCTCCTTGTCGATGCGCTCCCACCGGCTGGCGTCGAGCTTGCACGAGGAGAAGATGTTGATGCGCGAGCACTCGAGCACCGTTATGTCCGTCACCACCAGCCCCGCGTGGTGCGTGGGCATGTACTCGTGCAGGGAGTTGGGCAGCACCCTGTAGTTGTGGTCGAGGAGGAAGACGATGGCGGAGAGGAAGATGGCAGCTGTCGCGAGCTGCGTCAGGGTCCGGGCCTAGAGGGATGAGCGGGGTGGTTGGTTAGAGAGAGGACGAGAGCCAGAGGTTCGGCAAGGAGCTGCAAGGGTCCGCCACTCACGATGCGCCTGGTCATCATGGTGTCGAGGGGACCGGAGCAGGCTCGACGCCGCTCCAGTGCCAGCGGGGGAGAGAGAGGAGAGAGAAATCTTTCAATTCGGGAGAAGACGTCGTCCGGAGGTGGGCAGCTGGTCGTATATCATGGATCGGATCCGAGGCGGTAATGCTGATTGTGCCCGTGACGACGCAGGGTGCATCTTCCGGCCTCTCTAGGTAGGAGGGTTGGAGTGACGTGTCCGGTCAGTCGGTACTAGGTCCCTCTTTTTTTTCTTCTTTTTTTTCTTGGTCCTCCTGATTCTGTCGACGCGGGTGGTCCTTTCAACGTGAAGGAAAAGAGGAGAGAGTGAGAGAGTGAGAGAGAGTGGGAGAGAGTGGGTGAGATGGGGTCGGCTTGAAGAATTGGGGAGGGAGGGGGAAGGAAAAGGATGATGTCTGTAATGTTCGATACTGTAATACTCCGTACGGAGTAATATGCAATGCTAAAAGTGAGTAGCGGGTCTAGAACCCCCTGGGCGGTGCACGCGCTATCTTATTCTTTGGCGATCCAGACCGAGACGCGCGACCCTTAATACGGGCTGTGCCGAGAGCGAGAGGGAAAAGTTGGGGGGGAGGGGGGTGTTTAAATGAGGTGCATCTGCATAGAAACGTCACGATGGGAATGGCGTGTTGGTTCGCGACGGTCAAGATGTCAAATAGGCTACAGCAGGAGCTTCCCCCCAAGACATCGGATTAACTCGTTGGGCATCGCCGGGCGCCCTTGATCAGCCATTTCTTGTAAGCAGACAGAGCGAACAATGCTCTGCCGTCTAGGTACAAGTACGACGTGATCGTCGCAGGTCATACTATGTTCGCCTTGGGAAGGGTTTAGAGGACGACCGAGAGTCATTGCTATGTACTGCTACTCCGTATTCCTCCCCAAAGTCATAGAGGGACGTAGTGACACTATCCACGAGAGAGAACTGGAGGAGCACTTGGTAATATGGTCTACTCCCGTACGTACGACGTAGTATTCTTCTTGCCTGGCTCGTCAGAGTCATACGTCGTAGTACTACGTACATTTTTACTCGGTGAGACCCTAAAAACGAATCAGATCAATTGCCAGCCAGCCAAAATCCCCTCCCCCCCTCCCCTGAGAGACTCGAACGATCTCAAGCCACAAGTAGCTGCTGTCTCTGCGCCTCATCTCCAATCTGGGGAAGCTTCTGTGCCGCCTCACGAGTGGCCCGTGCATCTCACCCGCCCTCGTCCCGAGTCCCGGGTAGTCAAAAAATTGCCCAAGAACAGGGAGAGATGCAGGACAGAGGGCCAGAGCGGGAGCGCTCCATTCCATCATCTGCTGTCAGACCCCTTCCCATCACGAACATCATCAGCAACCGCCATTGCCGTCACCGTCCAGGTCAATCATCCTACGGCATCGATACCGGTCGCCCGCCTCTTGCGCCTGAGCTCAGAATAGCTTCCCTCNACGCCCCCCCCCCCCCCCCCCCCCCCCCCCCCCCCCCCCACCCCTCGCGCCCTGCTGCGCGTTCCTGACACCCCTTCGTTCCGCGTCCTGCGCGTCTCCCGACAACGCCATGGCGACCGAATACTCGTCGCTCAAGGTGCCGGAGCTCAAGAAGCTCCTGTCCGAGAAGGGCCTTCCCCAGTCGGGCAACAAGGCTGACCTGGTCGCGCGCCTCAACGAGCACGACAAGTCTGCCGGGGCTGATGCTGCTGCCCAGGATGATGAGCCCGCCAGCAAGAAGGCAGGCGAGTCTCCCTTCTTCTTCTTGTCCCCTCCGGAACACCCCCAGCTCACCCTCGGCAGCTCTACGCGCGCACATGCGGTCAGGCGAGGACGTCCAGGCTAACATACTCCTGCAGAGTCCAAGGAAGACGAGATAACGTACTCGGACGACGAAGCTCCCAAGGCTGCCGCGCCCGCCGCCGTCGAGGCCGAGCCGGCAGGCCAAGAGGCCGGGGAGAAGACCGAGGAGGGGGCACCCGCCGCCGCCGCCGCCGCCGCCGCCGCCGCCGCCGAGGAGCCCGCCGAGGACGCTGCTGCCGATGCTACCGAGGAAGCTGCCGCGCCCGCCGCGCCCGCCGCCTCTTACGCCATCGGCCTCTCGTCCACGGCGGCCGAGGAGGAGGCCAGGAAGCGTGCCGAGCGCGCCAAGCGCTTCGGAATCGACGAAGACGACGATGCCAAGAAGCGCGCCGAGCGCGCCGCGCGCTTTGGCATCGACGCCAAAGAGCTCGCCTCGAGCCTCGACTCTGCCCTGCCCGAGCGCCCTCTCAAGCGTGGCCGCGGAGCCGAGAGCGGCAGCGGCAACAGGCCCGGAAAGAGGCAGAGCCTCGACAGGAGGGGTGGAAGGGACGGCGGCGGTCGTCGGAGGGGAAACGACAACAGCAGGAACGCTGCTCCGGCCAAGTCTTCCGGGATATTGGACGACCCGGCTGAGAGGGCCAAGGCTGAGAAGCGTGCGGCTAGGTTCGCTGCCGCATGAGCAGTGATGATGGCGCCTGACTCTTCTTCTCTTGTTTATCTTGTATGGATGCTTCGGTGCAGGGGGTGGAGTAAAAACGCATGAATATGTACCACATCACATGTAGGTAGAATCGACGATGTTCACATTGAAAAAGAAAGAAAAAAAAAAACAGGATAAACGGCGTTTCAGGCTTCATCTCTAGTCGTGGGTTGGCCTCGGAGCCCTGCGACGGACATGGTGAGCTACCCGACCGAAGCATCTACGTCGGCATCGATAGTACGAAGGATCGCCATAGTCTATCACTAAGATCCATGACGTTACTCGCCGTTCACCTACAACCCTGCTCACCCGGTATATAGAGATATAGAGTGAGCCGTCAAGACTGCATATACCTGCGCATCGAAGAAGCTCCCTCGGCCCCCAATCGCGGCCCGTCCCTCCCCCGACACATCAACGCCGGGAGAGAAGTCGGGATCGCATGACGCGACGCCAACGTGTGCCTAGACGTGTACCTAGACAAGTACGCTGCAGATGCCGAAGCCCTCCCGTCAACAGGTTCCCGTCAACAGCTTCCCGTCACCAAGAAGGGATTTAGAGGGGGGGTAGGTGGGTGTGGAGAGAAGGGCTGGTACGGAGAGTACATGGACATGGGAGCCCGTCGACATCTGCGCAGCCCCCTCCCCGGCCGGCGCCACCCACGCACACCTGCTTTTTCGCTAAAAAAAAATAAAAAATAAATAAAAGGTGCACTCCGTCGATGCTGAGGACCTACGTCAATCGCGGATCATGCGCCCCGTCGCAGCGCTTAGAATGGCAGCAGTTGCCTGGGAGAGGAGGAGGACGCGGGTACAGGTCCACGCGCACGCGGGATGGGGCGGCACCGAGGCTCTTCTCCCCCACCTCGACGCCGGGCATTGTCCAGCATTGTGGGTGGTTACGAGGACAGCGTGTGTGCTGGAGGGGAGAGGGGACGAGATGATGTTCAGCAGGCCTCCGAAGAGGAGCATGTGTACGCAAACCAGGCGTCACCACCGTCGCTTGCCGTTGGTTCCAAGACAGAGATCCGATCAGCTGGCCGGCTTCATCCCATCCTGGAAAGGCGCGGCCATCTGGTCTTCCACCACTCGCTGACCCAGGAGAGCAGCTACCGGCCGTCCTGGTAGTACGAAGGCCAGATGACCTCCCACGAGGGTCGGGGGAGATGTGACTGCTGGCCGGCTGGCTGACGGACCCGTGCAGACCCATCCCCTCGCGACGCCGGTGATGTCTAGGCCTACGAGAAGCGCGGAGACGACGGGCGCGCTTCCTCCCTCATCAAGCAGCCAACAGCAACCGTGATGGGTGCGAGGAAGGGTACGGGCGGGTGCTGATATCATTACGGAGCCTGGAGCCCATACTCTCGTAGCCATCCCACCTCCTTCGTATTTCTGCATGATTTATGCGTGCTTAGCAGTAAGAGGGGCTCGGCAATCATCCACCCCGTACGATATTCGGTGGCGTCTGCTACCCTCTTCTTCTCTCTTCTTCTTCCCGTCTGTCTCTTTTATATTTTTTATTCTATTCTTCTCTCTCTCTTCTTCTTCTTCCAGAATTACTGCTGGGGATAGCAAGAAAAGGAAGAAGAGGCCAAAGAAGGAGGAGGAGGAGGAGGAGGAGGAGGAGAAGAAGAAGAAGAAGAAACCGTTGTCATGTCTCGGGAAGAGTACGTATAACAGTCGGGCTTGTGGAAGGAGGAAAAGGAAAGAGGTAGAGGCCTTCTGTCGTCGGCGATTCGTTGCCAGCGCGGCTCGTGGAGTCTCACTGATTAGCCAATAAGGGATTTAAAACCCCCCGGTGAGTCGCAGCCAGACCCTTGCTTCTTAGCCGATCCTCGAGTGCCGCCGCCAGTGGGGGGGGGGGGAGGAAGAAGTGACCGATGGTTATTATGAGCAAGGTCGTATCGATGGCGGTGCGAAGTCGGCGGGTCAGATGAAGAATGCACGGCAGCATAAACGTATAGACGTATGTAGCCCGTTATCTTACCCCTAATATGGATGGATCAGAGAGGATCGAAGGGTCGGGCTACCGAGTCTGAGTCTGCTCGCCTCGAGGAATCTTCACATTTCACCTTGGCAAGCACTCGACTATCCGACAGTCTCGAATTGGCCCTTGTATTGCTGGTAATACTACTCATCCTCCAGTGTTAAATATAGGTACCGGCAATCTATCTTTGATAGAGTGACATTAAGCACTTGACAGGGGTGTCTTTATTGTTCCGTCATGCACGGGATGATCGGTTACAACTTACGAGTATCACTCCGTACACCAATCTTACCTGGCCCGATGAAACCGCTGCGCTGCTATACGCGGCAATAACCATGTATCATCATGTACTCCGTAGCTGGAGGAGAGGAAGTGCGTGCGCGTACACACAAGGATCTTACGCATATTACGACGTATCACCGAGTAATCCCAACACTCTTTACCAGTAGCAGCTATTATCGCTCGCAGCACTACGAGTACTGCTGAGTGGTAATACCAGCATCACTGCGTCGTACCAGGCACGGACATTGCACCTACGAGCTCTCGGGCTGATCTATTGGCGTCTTCCTCGGCCTCACCAGCCACAATACGTATACGCGTGCTACGCTACCAGCCTCAATCCCTCTCTTCTTCCTTCTCCTGGGGTTGAGGGTTGAGTGACCGGGACAGTTGTGGCGAAGCAACGTGCAGACTGCAGACTGCACAACCACGATTCTCTTCACCGCCACTGGTTATCCTTCCCTCGATGTTATTATTATCTGCGAATCATCTTGATAAGCCACAATTCTGGCATGCATGCATGCACGATATATTTGCAGGTTCAGCTCTACCGGCTGCCCTGCTGCGGTGGCTGCTCCTCCTCCTCGGCAAGGTAGCCACAGCACCTGGCCGCCTGCGTGGCCGAGATGGTGATGTCATCTCGTCTTGCACGGCTTGCCTCGCTGGCAAGAGGCTATGCAGTGGGTGTGGCTGAGGCATAATATCTGCATTCGCATATGACCTCGGCTCGGAGGCAGCAAATGTGGCGGATGGTCCGAGAGGGAGGAGAAGAGAGAGGGAGGCGAAGAGAGAGGGAGGGAGGGAAGAAGGAAGGGAGAGAAAGAGAGAGAGAGAGAGAGAGAGAGAGAGACGTTATTCCGTAATACTCCATACGGACTAAATCTCGGCTATCCATCCCCCCCTGTGTGCATGGCATGGCATGGCATGGCATGAAGCAGACGCAGCGGCGACCCGAGGCAGCACATGTTCTCATTTGCCATGTCTCTGCTGCCCGGGACGTTGGATATTGAAAGGGGCGATGTCATCCAGCAGAGCGTCGACTCGCACATGACAACGATCTTCCCCAGGTCTGATCAACTCTCTCCATCCACTATCTCGGTCTCGTGGATGATAGCAGCACGGCGTATCACGGCGTATCACGTCGTATTACATCGGTCTCGTTATAGGTCACAATCATCATCCGCCCTCCTCAGACAGCAGGCATACGGAGTAGTAGAGAAGGGCTGAGACAATAGCAGGGCAGTGCTATTGGACCATAATACATGCCGCTTGGGCAAATCACAATCCGGAGAACGATGCAAGCCTGCTAATGAATATGCGCAAATCAGGAGTGTCGAGAAAATCGTCGCAAGCACACGGGCACTGGAAGGTGCATCCCGGTGCGCGTGCCTACCCCCCGCCCTCCCCCCCCCCCCCCCCCCCCCCCCCCCCCCCCTCCTCCTCCTCTCTGTGATAGTAATACAGTTAGTATTACGATTTTTCGTACTCGGGTGCACGGTTACGCACATCTCGTCTCGACTTTCTCGTAATACCATTGCAGCCTGTCAGAAACATTGGTCGAAATCATCTTCCGGTCCTCCTCCCACCCCCCTGTTCAGTAATATCCTTACCCTCGGGATATCGAATCGTTATAATACTCTGTGCTGGGTATTTTCATAGTCGAGAACCCCTACCACGGGGATTTGAATCATCAACTAGAAACAAGCCGCTGGCACTGACCCACCACGGACACGAAGAAAATTTCCTAGCGAGCAGGACATCCCTACAGGCTGCAGTCATCGCCTGCGCACGCTGGGCATGGGACTCTACCTCTCCAGTTAAGAGAGCATCCTAGCGCTGGGACGGGGGGGGGGAGGGAGGTGGAAGAAGGTGTGTGTGGCGCTGTTCTTGGGTGGTGGGTCAACGCTGATCAAGATCCCTGAACAGCACCGAGAGAGGCAAAGAGGCTTGCATGCATGGCCCGTGGTCTTATTATTCCGGACGGAGCAAGCCAGAGCCAACAAGGGTGTCTTCGTCGACACCAGCACACCAGCGGCCGCACACCTGACCTGTCGGAAGCTCAAGAAAGAAGTGAGACAGCATCTGGAAGGCTGGAGCACGTCGTCCTACACACGCAGGGCTCGAGCCGACGGGCGAATCGTACCCTGCGTTGGCAGGACGAGCCCGCAAAGATAGATGCCTTCCTCCCTCTCCCTCCTCTCACAGCCAAGTCAATCCCTGGGGACCGGCAGCATCGTCTTACATGTCGACCGACGGCGAGGGATCGTCCAGAAGACTAGACAGCGCCTCGGTCGACATGGCACGTCTCCCCCGTGACGACGCGGAAACCAACGCATGAATGTGGAAATACAGTGGCTGCTGATAATCAAAAGGGATCCGACGCTCAAGCCTTGGCGTCAGTTACATGCTACCCTCCACTACCATGCGCTACCAGAGAAGCCTTTTCTTCTTCCTCTTCTTCGGACCGTATCAATCACACGAGCAGAAGTAGTTGACAAGATGCGTTTACGAGCAAGAAAACAAGAAGAAGGGGAGAAAAGGGAGGGGGGGGGGGAAGCGCAGAGAGGCAGCATCAGTGTGTGTGGTGCGTGAGACGGACACTTGCAGCAGACGGCGCGGGTATAGGGAAGATCCGCAGACAGCCGTCCAACCCCATGGCCCCAGGGCCCCGCTAAGGAAAACAAAGCCAAGACAGAGCGGTTGGACGAAAAGACGCTTTGTAGGGGCCGACGAGCTAGTCAGAGGCCTTTTTCCGACAATTGATTGAGCAAGGGCCACCGGCGACTTCTGAGAGGCTTGGGGGAGACGGGCCTAGTCTAGCTGGGCTTGACATCCCCACCCTTGACAGCCAGCCGCGGCGCTTGTCTTTGCTCGTCTCCAGCGTCGGTCTTCAGTCAGGAATACCAGCAGAGGCGGGACGGACGTGGAGCGACGGGCCAACTTACGACCTACCCAGCCAATCTTCAGTCGCCGTCCCCTTCAACACTGTCATTGGTTGTGTTGGACGGAGGCACGTATGCAAGCCCCAGGATTGGCTCTGCCTTTCAGAGGTCCGCACCGCAACTCCGTCTTAGACGGCCAGTCATGCTGCTACGGAGTCAGTCATACGCGCAACTGAGGAGAGGAAGAGGAGGGGAAGAGGTGCGGGAAGGGGGGTATGCGGAGAGAGAGAGAGAGGAGGAGAAGCAGAAGGAGAGAGAGAAAAGACGAGAGACGGCTGCTGCGACAACGGTCAGCAATGCTCATGTGTGGCAAGTGCCGTGTACGGGTGGGTGGGACGTATCCGAGAGGCGTGCGTGCGTGTGTGTGTCAAGACCACGACCTCTGGGAGGATGACTGTCCAGTGTCGTCTGTCTTCTTTGGAAAGGCCCCGGTGTTGATTCGTCGTTCCCGCATCGGCGACTCCTGCTTGGCCTCACGTCCTGCAGCCAGCGATCGCAGGGATGTGCTTTTCTCCTTCTTTCTTTCGCCAATGCAACACGACCGAAAACGGCCCTCGTTCGCCGTGTACGAAGTATTAAACCGTACCCGGTCCATGGACGTCAAGTATTACTCGGGTCTACCTTAGTCGCCTTACTCCGTCTTTACGAGGCAGAGCATCCATCCAAAGATGGGGCCAGAAATGCTATAACCCCAGCCCTTCTCGCAACTTACGATTATACATACTTGGGGGCTTCGTATCTCATCTTCCCGTGATTCCTTCTCCTTTCTCTCTCTTCTGTCCCCCTCCCCCCCCTCCTCCTCATGCCTTATAACTGATCTGTTCAATCGTTATTCCACGTGCTTTCTCTTCTCTTCTCTCCCACAGAGTACTGTTTCGAAAAAGGATCTCTCCCGCAGACGCCCCTCGACAACAACTCTAGCAAATACAACAATAATATTCCCGAAGCGACCCTTTTTTCTTCTTCTCCCGACCGGGACGAGATACTCCCCCCCTCGCGCGCCACAGTCAGTTCCGAAGCCCCTCCTTTAGCGAGCTTGTCTGGACATCTGTCACCCTGGGTCAGACTCATATCACACATCAAATCACACAAGCTATCCCACAACCCTCTACGACAACCCTGCAACCCGGCGCCAAATACCTTCCCCACCCCCCCC
>NW_023336197.1:597956-620296 GCF_012550715.1 Geosmithia morbida
CTCCCCTTGGATACCACACCAATCGACTCCGTATTCGCGAGTTTGGAGGCAATACTGTTTTTGGGATATCTTCTCACGTATCGACACTTCTATTCTCTCCTCTTTGTTCCCATCAAGGCTTCTCTCTCCACCACTTACACCATTTCGAGGTTACTACTTGACCCTGCCCTTGTGTTTCAGTTACCAGTTGGCAATTGCTTGGAAGTATATGCTGGAAGTATATGCTCTACTATTTCTGGCGCATTACGAGGCACGGGGGAAAAAAAAAAAGGTATGTCGATCCGCGTTGGACAGGTTTACGTTGGCTGCCAAGAAACTAATTCGAGAGACTGGATAGGCTGCTCAAAGCCATTCTTCCTTTCCTCATTTCAGCAACCCCCTTCCTACAAGCTAGACGATGAACAGGTGAACTGGAACGAGGTATGATAGGGCCAGTCAGGATCAAGAAACAGGCTGGACAAGAATGGAATCCCTCCGATCGGGATACGGACTGCATAATAGGCCAGCCGATGGGACACGCATGAGGCAGCCCGGTGCAGCCGGATCCTCGTCATCCAGCAGCAGCTCTCGCGTGACGACCAGGAAGGGTTCGACCGTCGGAATGGACGCTGTTCCGAGGATAGCTTCAACCCAGAGCAGGCTGCCGAGCCGCGTACCCCAACCCACCACGACGCCTCGCCAGGGAGGACGACCTCAGGCTGCCCGCCGGCCTACACTGGATCGCCATACGGGCACGGCAGCTCTGGACTCCGTGCGCTACGACTCACATGCCCAGGGTAGCCCGGTGGCATCGAGGTCTAGCAAGTCGTCCGAGGGCGACGGCCGTCACGGAGGACGAGGTGCCCTGCACCGAAAGAGGTCGACCGCTTCAGCCGATACTGCGGCTGCCGCGAGGGATGCCGCATCTTCTTCTCCCCCCCCAACGGTGCCGGCCATTGACCCTTCCTACTTGGAATCTCGCGCCACCTTGGATGCCCAGCTGTGGGCGGCTTCGCAGCAGCCCCCGGACCTGTCCAGGTCTCCCGTCATCTACCCCGAGCTTGACCGATATAGAAACTTCTCGCAGCAGCAGCAGCAGCAGCAGCAGCAGCAGCAGCAGCAGCAGCAGTCTAGGGAGCCAAGTCACGAACGAGGCTCTGGCATCCCCCACAAGCTGTCTACTCACGATCTTCCACCCCCAACCCCCGCCAGCGTCAGCATCCCCTTCTCTAGAAGCAGCAGTCAGCTCAGCGCATCCCCCTCGACCAAGTTTTCCGGCTCTCCGGGCCCCAGCCCCTACAGCCGCGACACCACGCCGACATCGATGTCCTCCCAGTCTCCCAGCCAGACCTTCAGCGCCAAATTCAGCGCCCCCAAGGTCAGACAGCCCACACCCACATCGATGAGGCCGCCGACGGTCCGGAGGAGAGCGGGGAGCACCCCCACAGAGGCCGACGCCGTCTCCGCTGACCCCTACGGCCTGGCCCCTGTTCGCGAGTCGCTCAACTCGTCGTCGTCCAACTCGACGGTCAAGGATGGAGACCGCAACAGGAAGCCGAGACGCCTGGCGGCACCACCCCCCAGCCCGCCACCCCGCACGTCATCCCAAAACATCCTCGGCGGTGACGACGACAGCACCAGGTCGATGAATGCGAGGCTCGGCAAGTCCCGCTCGGACTCGGCGGGCGCCTCGTCCACCGACAGCCGCATCCTCGCGAGAAACAATACGGCGCCACCGGGCATGCTCACAGCCGCACCGGCGCGTCCCAGCCGGGAGGGCACACCCAACATCAACTCTCAGCTCATTGCCCCCAACCCCGTCGTCCACAGCAACCTCTCGGCGTCCTCGCTCCCCACCGAGCGGAGGAGCGAGTCCAACGACAGGCCGGTACACGAGCGGAAGATGACCTCGGCATCTCAGATCCCCCAGACCAGGGAGACGGTCATCTCCACCCGCACAGGAGGCCGACCGAAGCCGCTCGGGATCCCCGAGCCCACCTCTTCTGCTCACTCGTCACGCACCCCAAGTCCGAACGTCTCATCCTTCCGCTTCCCCTTCTTCGGTCGTAAGAAGTCCGGCCTGGAGGACAACCCGCCCAAGGCGACGAAGAAGGAAGCCAGGGAGAAGAGACCTCCTCGCAAGGGCCCGGCCGCGGGGACCGGCCACGAGGGGTACGGTCGTCTCGGCGCGGTGCGTAGGCGCAGCGGTAACCTCAACCTGACCCGGGCCGTCCCGGACAACAGCCACGTGTCGCAGGAGAGCATCACGAGCGACGACTCCTTCTTCTCGGACCGCAAGAATCCCGTCGTCATCGCTGGCGGCGGCGTGGTCGACAGCCGTCCAAGCCTGGAGCTCTCCCGCACGGAGAGCGAGCAGAGCCTCTCGTCCCTGCCGAGGCCGAGCACCGAGGCAGCCAGGTCCACCATGTGGCCCTCACCCGTCATCCCTCAGTCGGGGGCCAGCTCCCGCCGTCCGTCGGAGAGCAGCGACTCGGAGAGACCGATGATGAAGTCGACCCTTGCTCTCAGACGGTCCATCCACCACGGAAAGGCACTGCGCGGCGGGGACACCGTGCGCGTGCCCCAGCCCATCAAGACGGACGGCGTCGCGGCGCCGTCCCCCATGACGAGCTTCGACACGAGCATCATGTCTGAGGAGTCGCACCTGGAGCTGCAGAAGGAGCTCTCCCGCGGACGCAGCTCGGCCGAGCAGCAGCAGCGGCAGCAGCGGCAGCAGCGGCCGCCGCACCCCGTGCCCAAGAAGCTGACCAAGAGGGAGCGATCACCACGCAAGTGGAATATCTTTGGCAAGTCGCACAAGCAGCAGTCCGCCGCCAAGCAGGAAGGCAAGGCGTCTCTTCCTGTCAGCGCTGCCGCCGTTCCGGCTCAGCCTGTCGAGAAGAAGCCGGTGGCGTTCTACACCATGATGGACTCGTCGGAACCCGAGGACCTCGCTCCCGAAGCGACGGACAGCATTCACAGCGTCCTCCGCAGCGCAGAGGTCTACCCGGAACCGGCCGATCTGCAGCCCGCTGAGATGCGCCCGGCTCCCCTGAGCATCAACACCCAGCCAGAGGTGGCGGCCCCTTCCTCCGGTGAGACGACGATGAGCTCCGGTCGGCCCAGCAGGCTGCAGCATGTCGGCAGGATCCCCAAGGTTGTCAGCCAACGACAGCCGCCGCAGCCGCAGCCGCAGCCGCCGCAAGACCCAGAGCCGAAGAGGAGCTTCTCGCGTCCTTTCCGCGATAGCATCCAACCCCCGTCTCAGCCTGCGGACCACACCGATACCCAGCCCATCGGAAAGGGGCCTAACCCGTCGAACGACCCGGCGGATGTAGGCGGCGGAGGCTCGGTGTCGAACACGCCGGCCTTGACGGCAAAGAGCACGCCCCCGGAGAGGTCTGGAAACGAGGAGTTCCTCCGCTTCTCTCCGAGGAAGAACTCGAATGCGACTGTCGGTACCAGCAGCTCCGGCTCGGTCCGGTACCCCTTTGACAGCTTGGTTCCCGCCGTCATCCCGGGACCCGGAGACCCCCCGGCCGAGGATGAGGTGTGGGACGAGTACGACGACCTGCTTGAGAGTGCGGCCAAGGAGCCACCGTCTGCGACCTCGTCCAGGGGCATCCCCTTCCACCTCGAGACGTACCAATCCAGGCTCGTCAGGGAGGAGCCGATGGAGTCGCCGACGCTTGCGACCGACCGCGTCACGTCGCTCCTGTCAAACCCGACGACCTCGAGCTGCTACAGCGCAGACTTCACGGAGCGACTCCGCAACGCCTTCCAGGTTCACCCGAGCCCCACGTCTTCAGGGTTCGGCGACGTCCAGGGCAGCCCCCAGGATGACCTGCGGGAGGGGGGGGAGCCTGTCGATGACGGCCCCCTCGGCCCCCTTCCCGCCGCGGCACGCAGGAGCCTCTCGCCCATCCGTGAGCGGGGCTCGGCCTCCAGCTCCAGCTGCTGCAGCTCGTCCTCGTCAGAGGACGGCTCCTCCCCGCTGTCGCAGGTCAACCTGCGCGTCGGCTCCATGACAGTCAGCAAGTGGCTCACGTTCGGGCAGGTGCTCTTCAGCGACGTGCGGCACGACCTGGCCGGCGAAGAAGCGCCTGGGAAGGCAGCGGACCGGCACTCGGTCCTGGTCATCGACGGCTTGGGCAACGACGACTGGTCCTTCTACGCGGCGGAGACGTACCCGGCGGCCACGTTCTACAACCTGTCCCCGCGCGCACCGCTGCCGACGGGACCCGAGCCGACGACGAAGTCGGCGCCCAGCTTCCCGCTGACGCCGGCCAACCACCACCAGATCCAGTACAGGTCGCACCTGGACAAGTTCCCGTTTGCAGCGCGGAGCTTCACGTGCGTGGTGTACCGCTTCGCCGTGGCGGCCCCCGACTCGCACTACCGCAACATCCTCAGCGAGGCACGCCGCGTCCTCAAGCCGGGAGGCTACCTCGAGCTCTCGATCCTGGACGTCGACCTGAACAACATGGGTCACCGGGGTCGCCGGGCGGTGCGGCGCCTCAAGGAGAGCATACACGCGGTCAACGCGGACGTCAACCTCGCCTCGACGGCCGACCTGATCGTGCGTCTCATCGGGCGAGCGGGCTTCTACGACGTCAAGGCCGCCAGGGTGGGCGTCCCCGTCGCCACTCCGAAGCCGGTGAACGGCCGTCAGCACGGGGCCGAGGGTCACGGGGCCGAGGGTGACGGCAAGAAGAAGCCCAGCCTGTCGGAGATGATGAGCGACGACAGCTCCGCGGCCGACGAGAGCATTACCAAGATGGTGTCCCGGGTCGGCCGGTGGTGGTACACCCGGTGCTACGAGAGTGCAGCCGCCATCGCCGACTCCGACGGCAACGTGATGGAGTCTATGTGGGATGACGGCCGGTTCCTGCGCGAATGCCATGAGCTGGGTACCAGCCTCAAGCTCACGGTATGCTACGGTCGAGCACCTGATCGTGTGTCTAGTGCCTGATCTGGAGCTCTCCTTTTTATTGAATCCCCTCATCTTTTTTTTTTTTTTTTTTTCCCCTCTATAACCCCCCTCCTGATCCTCTCACTCTATTCTGTATCATTCCCCGTTCCCTTTATTCTTCTACAATTAACCTACTCTCTCTCTCTCTCTCTCTCTGTTCGTCTCTATTCATGGGAGAGCACGACAAGACTCTTTTCCACATCTTCCTCCCCCCCCCCAAGAGCATGGATACTTTTTCTTCTACCTCTTCTCTTATGGAAATCTCGGTTACAAGATCGGAAGAAGAAAACAAGGGCGCAAGCCTGGAGACATGACCTGGCATACCATTCTTCTCACAACAAGAACATCCCAAGTCCAACAATACCCTCACAGCAGAAGGGTACATTTTTTTCTTCTTTTTTTTTTGCATGTTATGGCATGATGATGATATGAAATAAATAGGCTCACGCCAGTTTTTTTTGTTTTCTTTTATTTTCTATTCTCTTTTATTTTTTTTTTCTCCAAGTCATTTTCTTGAATCTTGTTCGGGAATTGTCTTCTTTTTCTTCCTTTTCTGTTTTTCTTTCCGTGGCTGGCCACCTTTTTTCTTCTTCTTCTTCTCTCTCCTTTTAGGGGGCATGATGATGGAACGACGTCTTGTTCTTATGACTTTGTATTTTTTTGCCTTTTCTTTTTGCCTTTTTTTTGTATGACGACTTTTTTATTGGCATGTGGGTTAGTATAACAAACGAGATACCCCCTTTTCTTCTAGTGATAAAATATCAGTGGAATATTTAATGGTACGGATAAAAGTTGAAGCATGGAGTATTACATGACTTGAGTGAAGTGTGCATAAGTAAAGGGTGAACAGATAGATTATGAACCAATATATATATATATATATATATATATATATATATATATATATAATAATAATAATAATAATAAGTGAAATGCAACAATGCACAGTAAATAGTCAAAAAAGAGTCAAAGAAGAAGTAAAAGTCTAAACAGATGGAGCAGAGCGTTATCGGGTCGAGCAAGTCTGTGCTTGTGCTGAGATGGCTCCGTTGGTGACGATATTACGGTACGCACGACGCGCACACGACGTATTTCTTGTTCATAACCGGGTACCGGGCAAGACACCGTCCTCATCGCACGAATCGGTCTTGCAGAGAGACGTCTCGGTGCTCGTAGGCCGTATACTCTGGGATCGAGGCTACAGGTTCTGGGTTCCTCTAGAACCGAACATCCGTCTCCAAAACCGTCATCCCCACGGGGCAGCCGTACGGTCAAGGAAGACGTCTACATCGACCGACGGGGGTGCGCGCACGTCCTTGGCGGCCGGCACAGGCGAGTGCGAAGAGCAGGTATCGTTGCAGAGTAGATGTGGAGTGGGATGCATGTCAATCTTCTACACACGCAGAGTACAGATATGTACAGAGAGTAGTATAATAAAGTATAATACAAGAGACAGCAGGAGAAAAAAAAAAAAAAAAAAAAACCCCATCACCCCCTCTCGTCAACTTGATCGATGCCCTTGCCCTCGTCATTATCAGCATCAGGAATCCTACGCAGGACGGCGACGAAGCCTCCACCGGCGATCCTATCACCGACACGCGGCCTCATGATCTGCACCACCTCGCCGCCGGCCCCCCCCTCCTTGGGCACGACGGTGCTGATGTTCCAGGCGCGGCCGCCGTCGGACTCCTGGACGCCGTACTCGGCGGACGACGAGGTGGGCAGCTCGGCGACGCGGTCGAGGCGGAGCGGGTGACGGCCCCTGGCGGACCAGGCGGCCAGCGCGGCGATCTGGCTGACGGACGGGCTGAAGGCCACGAGCACGGCGTTGGGTCGCATGGCCCGCAGCAGGACGCCGGCGTGGTCCTCCGGGGCGGGGAGGTCGAGCACGGCGCGCGAGAGGAAGGGTCGGCCGCCGCGCCGGTCCAGCCGGGAGGTCAGGTACGCCTCCACCGAGGCGCCGGCGTGGAAGTCGACGTTGGGGAGGTACATGCCCCTCCTGAAGCGGCGGACCGTGGCGTGGGCCAGGAGGGAGTGCGCGGCCTTGCGGTCGAGGGTGTGCAGCACGGCGCGGCGGGCGGACACGTACCGCGCCGCCTCGGCCGACAGGTCCTCGGGGAGCTGGAGACGGGACAGGTCCAGCGTCCTCCCGCCGGGCGCGTCCGGTGCGTCGTCGGCGGCGTCGGACGACGGCCGGATCGGCGCCGTCGACAGCGCCGACCGCAGCGCCGGGCTGAGCGGGGGGTTGGCCGCGTGCAGGGCCCGCGCGATGTGCAGGGTCAGACTGCCGGCGCCGGTGCCGGCCTCGAAGACTTCAAACGCTTCGCCGTCGTCGTCGGCTTCCGTCTCGCCAGGTCGTTCTACGTGTATGTCCATCATCGAGACGATGGTGTTTGCGTCGTGGGGGTAGATCTGGGAACACGTCAGTCTCTCTCTCTCTCTCTCTCTCTCTCTCTCTCTCTCTCTCTCTCTCTCTCTCTCTTCGGATTCTCGCTTCGCTCGCACTTGGGCCCTGGGGGTGTTGAGTATCCCCTTAGGGGGTCCGGTCACCCCCCGGATCTCGAAGCCGACGCGGCGAGGAGCAAAGCCCGAGGCTCGAGTGGCGAGCGTAGCGAGGCGTGAGGGAGAGGAAGAGACGTACGGGTGCACATTTCCGTTCGCTGTGGGTGATGTGATTGGCCATGCTAGCCTCGTAGATGACGACCCGACGACCCGTGGAGTCGACGACGCTGTCCATCAGCCTCCTGCCCACGAGGTCCTCGTGGGCCACGGTGGCCCCGTACGGCAGCTTGACCGTCTTATCTCTCCCCAGTCTGAGCGGCGGCGTGAGGCGCCATTTCGGACTTCGATCTCCTCGCTGCTTGAGCAGGACCACGTCATTTTCTGTCCGGGAGAGAAGGATGTCGCGTCAGCTGGGATCGTGTGCGTGTGCGTATATCTCTCTCTCTGTGTGTGTGTGTGTGTGTGTGTCCTGTTTGACGGGACATGACAGGACAGGACATGACAGGGAGGGTGAGAGAGTGTGTGAGAGTGTGTGTGAGGGAGTGNGTCCTGTTTGACGGGACATGACAGGACAGGACATGACAGGGAGGGTGAGAGAGTGTGTGAGAGTGTGTGTGAGGGAGTGCGCGCGTGTGTGTCCTGTTTGGCAGGACAGGACAGGACAGGACAGGGAGGGTGAGAGAGTGTGTGAGGGAGCGTGCGTGAGAGAGAGTGAGAGAGAGATTGTGTGTGTGTGAGAGAGAGAGAGAGGAGAGACATACGTACCTTGGATGATTCGGTCGGATAGAAAGGTACGAAGCTGCTGTTGGCTACAAGTGGGACGTAGGAGACGCGCCGTGGTGGGACGGGAGGTGAGGCGCATCGTGGTTGGTTTGTCGGTCGTGTTTTCTGGTCTCCGGGATGATGTTGTTGCGTCGAGGGTTTCTGGAGGGACTCCCTTCGAGGGGTTCTTTGTGGGGCTGTGGTATTGCTCTGCTATATCATGCCGTCAATCGATACTCGCCACGCTACGGGGAAGAGAGTAGAGATGGGAAAATTAGGAACAAAAGATGGAGATGTCATCGAGACGACCCGCGGCAGAACATGCGACTATTCATAGTCTGACCATGTACATCTTCGTCAACAGAATCGCCTGTGCCCCGTATGCTACGCTACCCTCTTTCTTTGACGCTGCATACGATGTTGGGCCTCTGCGGCCTAGAAATCAACCGCCCTCCCTGCTGCGTGGCGTCTTGCCTCCTTTTTTTTTTCTTTGCAGGGTATCCTTTGCAGGGTATCCTCTGGAGGGTATCCTTTTGAAGCGTATCCGGTTGATGACCCCTTCAGCGTCCCGCTCCTCCAACATTCTGTGCATTGCCGCCTGGTCCTGATACGGCAGGGTGGATGCGCCGAGCGTGCAGGGCAGGCCGTGCTCCTGACGCCGGCGGCTAGGCAGCGGCGGTTAGGAGCCCTGGTCAGCAGGTGGGCCGTGCGGGTGAGCGACCCGGCGGTTCTGGTCTCGCGCGGGGCCGGTGCATGGGGATATAAAGAGTCGCCCCGCGTCCGGCAGTGGGAGGATGAGGAACCAGCATCGCCTCTTCCTTTCCATTCCTCGAAATCGATCATACAAGACTTGCACAATCCACAAATACACATCAGATCATCCTCATCATGGCTCCAAAGCCATGGGGACGTCTCAACACCTCGTCGGCGGCCGGGCAGACGACGCGGGGCGATTTCCACGCCTCCACCGTCGCACAGACGCCGGCCCCGGACTCCGACGTGACACAGCACAGACACGGGCTGGATATAATCTACGACTGTGCTACGATGGGATATAGTACCACCCCACGTGCCGAGTAAGTTTATACATGCACACACACACACACAAACTGCTTTTCCCTTTCTCCCCTGATTGATCCGTGTCTGTCACCCCGACCCTTCTCCCTCTCTCTCACTCCCTCTCACGAGACAAAACGTATCGTAGCATCGTCGCCGTCCACGGTATAAACGGACACTCGAGCAAGACTTGGACGGCCGACAACGGCGTCAACTGGCTCCGCCACCTCCTCCCCCGAGACGTCCCCGACGTCCGCATCATGACATGGGGTTACGACGCCAACACGACTCACAAGTCCCGCGTCAGCAGCCAGACGATAGACGACCATGCCATCCAGCTGGTGTCCGACCTGTCTAGGAAGCGGACATTGGAAAGAGTAGGCCCGCCCTTTCCTTCTTTTCCCACCCTCCTCTCCTCTCTCTCTCTCTCTCTCTCTCTCTTCCCTTCTTCTTCCGTTCTTTCTTCTTTTCCAACCCGAGATAATGACATTCTTTTTTTTCACTTGATAAAAAAAAAGACAACCGAACGACCCATCATCTTTATAGCCCATAACATCGGGGGCATCATTGTCAAGAGTGTAAGCTCTTCCTATTCTTTCTCTTCCTCTTTCTCTCTCTCCCCCCCCCCACCCTCTCTCCCTCCACGCTGACGACAGTACAAAGGCACTCATCCATTCCGACGCCGCCAGGCCAGGTGCACTGGTACACCACCGATCCGTCAGACTGTCAACCTACGGCGTCATCTTCGTGGGCACCCCGCACCGGGGGGCCGACGGTATCTCCCGGGCCAGGATGGTGGTCAAGGCAGCCTCGGCCGTCATGCCGGCCACCGACATCCTCCTCGCCAACCTCCATCGCGATTCTCCCTGGCTGAAACGTCAGCTCGAGCAGTACCGTCCCGTCGGTCGTGACTTTGCTACAGTCTTCTTCTACGAGAAGAAGATGAAGGGTGGTGATGCCACGTATGATTCAAAAATTATGGTCAGTATTTGTCGGTTCTTTCTTCTTTTTCCCCTCCTTTTTTTAACAACCCCCCCCCCCCCCCCCATGCTTGTTTTCTTTCTTGTTTTTTCTGTCTTCTTCACACAGAGTACACACACACACACACAATCAAAAATCAAAAAATCTATAAATCTAAAGATTTGAAAATAAAAATAAAAACTGATCACCCTATTGCCTAGGTCGTGCCATATGATTCCGCCGTGGTGCCCGGCCAGACAGATGCCAAAGCCGTCGCCTTGGATGCTGATAACAGGAACATGGTCAGGTTCACGTCTAGCAAGGATGCCAACTACGTCAAGATTTCCGGATGTCTCCGTGGCATGGTAGAGGGTATTGGAGGCACGGTACACTCGAGGTGGAAGGAGGAGAAGAGGATATATGGGGGACGTTGAATGGGTTGTAAGGCAGCGTCATGATTATTCCTACATGTAGTTTTCCGTATCTAGTTCTCTGTATTTAGCTCTCCGTATCTAGTTCTCTATATCTACTTCTCTATATCCACGTCTCTGCATCTGATCTTGTATCCAGCCTTGTCAGCATCAGTGCTCAACCATCATCTCGTGCATCCAGTCTTTGTACGTCGTCCATCATCATCCCATGGTATTGGTGCTGGAAATTGAAGAAAAAAAAACGTTATTATATATTGGTATAATGATATCATGATACAACCCATCAGAAGCTGTCAAAGCTTCCCAAATCAACATCTGGATCCTCCTCCCCATCCCCATCCCTCCACCACCCCAGGTATTCTCTTTTGGAAGCCGTAATCCTCGCTTCCCGCTGCCGAAAAGAAAACAAGGATGAAAACAGTCAATGCAGAGACAAAATAGTAGATTGCTTCCAGAATATCAAAAAAAAAAAAAAAAAAGAGACCCATGTCTTGGAGTATCAAGAGGAGAGAGAGAGAGAGAAATGGAGAAGAAGAAAAACCAAGAAAAAATACGCAAAAAGTCGCAAGGGCTGGCTGGCTGTCTCTGACCCACCCATTATTTATATCATCACATTCATTCCCTTCCCCCCTCCCCCCATATCTTCTCTTTTTTTTCTGCTGAAAAAAGAAAAGAAAAAAAAAGACCAAACAAAACCAAGACAAAACAGTCCAACTCCGTTAGTTTAATACCCCATCACCCATGTACACGTTATGAAGAAAAGAAAGAAAAAATGTTGCAAAGGGAATTGGAAGAAGAGAAGAGAAGAGAAAAAGAGAAAGAAAAAAAAAAAGTCACATATCACATAGGCAAGGTGGCTCGGTGGAAGAGAGCTTGATGGCTCACAGAAACCTCCACCTCGACGTCGGAACAGGCTGTCCCATGACGGCTGACCAGGCGCTGCTCGCCTCGGGCTCGTCGTGGTGATCCGCCGTGTGGAAGTCCTCTTCGAAGTACGGCAGGATCTTGACATCGGCGTGCTTCTCCAGCATCTCCACCACCGAGTCGTATCGCCGTCGGCAGCGCTTGGTCCACGGGTCGTTCTTGACGGCGCAGTGGTAGCAGAAGACGTTGGGCCGCGAGTCGCGCACCCGGAACAGCAGCTTCTCCTTCTTCATGTACTTGACCAGATCCTTGGCCGCCTTCCTGCACTCGTCCGACGTCGGCCTGGCCGCGTACAGGAGCTGGCAGACGGCGTACCGCAGCGCCAGCAGGTCGCTCGGCTCGCTGCTCTCCTTGCGCCGCTCCATCTGCTTGTGCTGCTCGCGCAGCTCCGCCGCCAGCCGCTCCAGCCGCTCGCCGTCGCGCTGGTCGTAGAAGAGCGCCAGGTCGATCCACGTCCGCGCCGCGTACGGGTGCCGTCGGCCGTAGATGGCCTCGAGCTCCTCGGCCACCATGGGCGCGCTGCCCCACAGCAGCTCCGACACCATCATGGCCCCGTGCTTCTGCTGCACCTCGTACAGGCACGTCAGGATCTGCCGCAGCGGGTGGGACCGGTCGTAGTTGGTCGTCGCAAACGCCGCCACGTACTTGCACAGCGCCGTCATCAGGCCCGCGTCCCGCCGCACCATGCCCAGCAGCATCTCCATCATGGCCTGCGGCGACAGCTGCTTCAGGTCCATCTCCAGCTGGTTGAAGGCGTTCATCAGGCACTGGCCGCCCGAGTCGGCGTCGCCGGCCTCGAAGTAGAAGTTGGCCTCAGTCAGCATCTCGCTGGACGGAGCACCCCACACCATGGTCGACGTCCACCCGACAGCCTTGCTCGTCTCCGTCTCCCACTGGCGGCACTGCAGGAAGGCCTTGCGCATGTTGGTCACGACCAGCTCCTGAGCGCGCACCAGGTCAGGCGTGCCGAGGTAGTCGGGTGCGGGCGGCGGCGTCGGCGTCCGGCACCGGATGTGGGACGGCAGGTCGACCGGCAGCTCAAAGTCGACCAGGTCGTACTCCGTCACACCCTTCCTCTTGAGGTAGGTGCCGAGGTTGATGATCTTGCCGTTGCGCACAAACTCCGACACCTTGCCTTCCGCGTCGCGCTGAAACTTCATCGACAGGAGCTTCTTGACCTCGTCCTCGGTATTGTTCTTGACGAATCCCCACTGCGAGAAACGAGTCTTGTACATCTTGGGGCTGCGAGAAAAGGCGGGCTAGTATGTCAGCAGATATTCGCCGTCTTCTGCGTATCGGGTTGCCGCTGGTCCCGCATGGCAGTGGCAGGCTTGGGAGAACATACGTTGCGTGGAAGTTGTGCTTCTCGGCCATGATGGCCATGACTTCCTTGAGGGGCTTCCGCTGCTCCAGGTACAGGTCGTGAATGACGGCCTTGTGCTCCTCCCAAGATTCGGCAGACACCTGCTCCCGCGCATGAGGGCGGCTGCCGCTGCCGGAAGGCTGAGGGGTAGACTCTTTAAGCTTGGGCTCCTTGGGTTGGGTACGACAGTCAGTCTTCCTCTCCCCTCTCTGGTTTCTAACTCTTCTCGTTCCCCTCTCTTCCCAGTCGTCTTCTTCTCTTTCTCTGTCCTATCCTTCTTCTCTCGTACCAAGGAAGGAAGAGGAAGGGGGGGGGGAAGGGGAGAGAGAGAAAGAGAGGGGGGGGGGAGAGAAAAACTTACCTGGATGTTTTGCAAAACACTCGACGCCAAGGACGGTTCCTGCTTGAGAGTCGGTGGGAGGACGACGGGCGAGGTCATCCTGCTGCTGGCCGAGAGGGCCGAGTTGGAACTCTTCACCTTGGGAGGCTTGACCGGGGTCTTGGCACTGGAGGTCATGGTGGGGTCGAGTTCGAGAACGAATTGGTTGACACCAGCAGCAGCAGCAGCAGCAGCGGCAGCAGGCCGCTGCTGCCGCTGCTGCCGCCGCTGCTGCTGCTGCTGCTGCTGCTGCTGCTGCGCATGTGAGATGTGTGACGGAGGTGCGACAACGGCGGCAGAGATGGGCACCGGCGTCATGGAGGGCTGCATCGGGGTCGAGGGGAGGCATGGCGGGAAGTAACCGCCGCCGGGGCTGGTGACTCTCCCGGGATGTCCGCCCGCCACCGGGGAGGGCTGGGACGTGTAGGGGTTCGGGGTATAAGGTTGAGGGGTCAGGTGCTGGTGGAATGGATTCGTAGGATGCGTCTGCGGCTGGTGGTGCTGCTCAACAGGAGCGGCCCAGGAGGCAAAGCCAGGTGTGGCGACGGCGGTGGCAGGTGCCGGAGTTGCGGGTGCCGGTGATGAGGCCATGGGGCTCGCCGACATGTGGTGGTGGTGGTGGTGATGGCGGTGGCTGCTCTCGTCGTGGCTGCTCTGTGCGACGAAGCCGTCGAGGCTGCCGAAGATGTCGTCGGCCGTGGGGACGTGGGGGCCGGCGTCGGCAAATGAGTGGGCGCCAAAGGGCGCGGGGTGCGAAGCAGTCCCGACGGCAGCATCAAAGGTGCCGAACGGTATCACGTGCGGGTGCTGCTGCGGCGGCGGCGACGAGGGCTGCTGGTGCAAGGGCATGGGCATGGGCATGGGACTTGCACCGTCCGTCATCGCGGGCGTACCGGTAGGCCGCGAGCGCAAGGGAGGCTGCCGGTGCTGTGTCTGGTGCTGGTGATGTGCCGCGGAGGAAGAGGGCGGGTCCAAGACGCCGTTCGACCGGTGATGCGCGTAATCGGGTTCCATCTTGATCGTGGCCGTCGCGTCCTGGAGCTGAGGCTGCTGCAATGAGCCGCTGCCAAAGTTGGAGGCAAAGTCGGTACCGAGCTCCTGGGTGGGGGTCCAGTCCATGGCGTCGGAGGCGAATCCGGAGGGAGTGGATTGGACATGGTGATGATGGTGGTGGTGGTGATGGTGGACGAGCTGAGGGCCGGCGACGCCATGGCCGGCTTGCTGCTGCTGATGCTGCAGCGGTTGCTGCTGCTGCTGCTGAGGCTGCTGGACGGGTGCCGCGACAGCAGGGACGGCAGGGACGGCAGGGGCGGCAGGGGTATCGGGGCCATCGAAGGCGAAGCGTGACCAGTCCTGCTGGGGATCAAAGTCAAATCCGGCGTATTCGGGCAGCTGTTGGGGTTGGTGGTGGTGGTGGTAGTGATGCTGAGGGAACTGATGCTGCTGCTGCTGCTGCTGATCGCTGTTATGTGAGACGGGCGCGGGTTGGTGGTGGGGCATGTGCTGCTGGTGGTGAAACAGCTGATCATGTCCATCACCCACAACTAGCGTACCGACGGTAGGGCCCTGACCGTGGCCGTGGTGGTGGTGAGCCTGCTGCGGCTGGTGGTGGTGACGGTGATGGTGTTGCGAGGGCTCATGCTGGAATTGGTGATGAGGCGGCTGGGCACCAGGGTGGGCGTTGCGACTGTCGTTGCCGTCGTCGGGGTTGAGGCCGTTGCCGGCGCTGGAGGCGTCATCATTGTTACCGGCGCCGAGACCGAAGGAGGCAGCAAAAGCATTCAGCTCAGCCCACTGGCGCTGATCAAACATTGCGGGACGGGACCTCAGGCTCGTGGCCGAGCACGGCGACACAGAGAGAGGGGCCCGCCGGGCTCAGGTTCGGAGCGAGGGAGTCAGGAAGCAACGTCGGTCGCGGCGGTAACGGTGGTCGGGCTCGTATATCGACTCCGGGCGGGTAGTATGGCGACTCGACAGTCGGGTTGCGACCCCGGCATTACTCTCGTGGGGGAGAGGCGGCGGTCGTGAATGGGGGCAGGGCGTGAGGAGAGTCCCAGCAGACACGGCGGCGTGTCTTCCCGGTGCCCTCTGTTCCGTATCGGCAGTCTCGCAGATTATGCGGCGAGTGCGCCCATGTTCGGGTGTCGGGACGGAGACGAGAGGTTGCGCGTGCGCAGATGATGAGGCGATTGGGCGTCTGTGCTCCGTACCTCGTTCGTGACGAGAAAAGAGAGGTTGTCGGCCAGGTCAATTGCCAAGAATCGTGAACTCGTTGGCCAAGCGTCGATCGTGAGCGTGTTATTTTCAATTTTTTATCTTATTTTAATTTTTTTTTTTTTTTTTTTACCCCGGTGTGTCGCACGAGTGGTTGCTGACTCGAGACAGGCGCACACTGGTATGCCGAGATTAGGTGGGAGGAAAGGCAGAGTAAACGAGAGGAGATGATGACGAGGTTTCCCCAATGGTTATCTGTGTGTGTGTGTGTGTGTGTGACAGGGAGAGGGAGAGGATAGAGAGGGAGGGAGGGAGAGAGGAGAGAAAAAGAAGGGGAATGCAGGAAGGGATCTGGGTGACAGGAAACGATTGGGGAGAGAAGGGTGATGGCAACAAGTTCTCGAGTCCAAACAAGGAGAGAGAGGGAAGCGTAGTACGGAGCAGAGGAGCGTGAGCAGCGAAAGACGAGAGAGAGAGAGAAGAGAGGGACTGACTAGGAGAGACTAGGAGAGACTAAGAGACAAGAGACTAAGAAATGATGAGAGAGGGAAGGAACAGCCCGAGGCAGCTGCAGCGCTGCAGCGCTGCAGCAAGAGCCAGCAAGAGACAGGCGCGACTCGTGAGTGGCCGGGGAAGAGGGAGGGAAGGAGCCAAAAGGTGGGGGCAGGTGGGAGGATACGACGTTGCGGCGAGGAGAAGGTGTTTCGTCTTGTCCGTCGGGGGGGGAGGGTCAGAGACGAGGGCCGCCGGTAGGGGGGGCATCGGGGTCCTGTCCATCTATTCATAGCATGAACACTGCACTGCACGCGCATCGAAGAAAAGAAAGAAGGAAAAGTCAATCGTCATGGCCCCCTTCTCTCTCTCTCTCTCTCTTCTCGGACAAGATGGAATGTACTCTTCTCTTCCTCTTCCTTTTTTTTTTTTTTTKTTTTTTTTTTKTTTTTACCCTTCCCTTCTTCTTTCTTCCTCTTCTCATCTCTTCTCTTATTTTCTTTCGCGACATGTATCGACCAACCGAGATCGGCTTGTACGGGATGGTTGTATGCTCTCTTCTTCTTCTTCTTCTTCCCCTTCTCTCTCGAGACCGTTCCCATAGCAGACGCTGAGTACAGCAAGCATCGATCGGAGAGGTCCAGGCCAGGTTACAGGGCTGTACAGCTGTAATCACCGTGGCCCTCTACCTATGGAATCCGTGGAGCAGGGCCCCCATTCTTGGGTGGTATCAGTATCTAGCCAGTACAGATTACTCTATTGCGTATTATCGTACATGACCACTACCGGAGCCTAGCACACTGCTAGCACCGGCACTAACCTGTACATGGGAAAAGGCGACGGATGCCACTGCCTAGCCAGCGTGGCTGGCCCTGTAGGTACAGCGGTACACACCGCTGCGGCCCCTTCCCGGGGGCACAGGGCACGCAGGCCGTTACGCCCTCGGAGCTGTCCTCGTTCTTGCCTCACCAAGGTTCATCAGCCTCTCGGAGGGCAGGGTGGCAGAGTCGAGGGGGAGGGGGGAGGCTGATGATGCAGGTATAGGCTGGGGAGCAGAGGCCGCACGCACGCACGCACGCACGCACGCACGCACGCACGCACACACACACACCAGCAATGTCGAAACGCATTGTCCATTATATAACCATGCCTTATAGAGAGGTAGAGTACGGTGATGCTTAGGTGGCAGGGTACGTTGTCAGTGCGGGTGAGATGTATGGTAGAAGCTGTGTGTACCTCTTCCCGGTAAATGCAGCGGCCGCCAAGACTGACGCGAGCAAAAGTTCCTCTCTATCGCCTTCCCCAAAAGGGCAACCGCCCAGGTTCGCCTTATCTCGGTCCCCATCCTACGCTGTGATGATGCCTGTACCGTCTCTGTAGGGTGCGCTGTACGATACGCTGTACGATACGCTGTACGATACGCTGTACGGTGGTCTTCTGCCCTCTCGGCCTCGCCAGCAATCTTGGCAGTGCTGATACGGTAGGTACTCGTACAGTATCGAAACCCGTACATGCGCCTAGCATCTGCGAGCATCGATTGACATCTGCCAATATTCACCGTAATCATACCCTCTGCGCTGCCGTGGGATGCAGTCCTGTCCCGTCCTCGTGGCCCGGTCTGCTTCGCATCATATAGGCAATCTGTACGTGTCCAGGCTATTACTCGTACCTGTAATATGTACTTCTGCATCAGCACCAAACGCCCGTCCCACCCCTGCCTCCCGCTCTGCTCCTTCGAGAAGCCGACCAGAAGACGGTGGGCTGCCACCATCACGTCACACCATCACGGCGTTCTACTGTAGGTACAGCCTGTACAGGTACTCCTCTACTGTAGGTATTATTGTTATTATCAATACTCTCCAGCCTCTCTCTCTCCTGGCTACTTCTACCAATCGAGGCGCAACAGAGGAGTTGGGCCTGTCTTCTACCAGTTTCTCATATTATTGGTAGGAGAAGTGCAATTGCACTCCAAACCAGCTAGATAACGTCATTTCTTCTCCTTCTCTCTTTTCCCCCTCTCTCGTCATCTTCCCCTCAACATGGCATCCCCCCCCCCCCCCCCCCCTCTCCTCTCCTCTCTCTTCGATCGATGATTACATCCACTCCCTCTCTCCTCCCACTTCGTCTCCTTGCCATCCATCGCCATCTTCCGAGGACGCACCTCAACCTCGGCACAAGGGGATGGACAAAATACTATCTATATCAGCACCCAACCATCAGTATCCATCATCTCTTCCCAGTCCTTCCCCCCCACCCCCATAGAGTGCCACGGCAGGTGATATCGTACCAGCCACGCCTAGAATAGAAGGTGTAGAGGGGACGCTCCTGATGGAACTCCGCTCAGTTCAGTCATTTACTCACTACTACCACCCTGTACGGAGTACTGCTGTATTGCTACTACCTGTATACCGTATACCCCCAAGTTCTTCATCCAGCTGCGACTGCAACTGAAATCCATCTTGGAGACGATGAAGAACACTGTCAGCACAGCTCGTAATGCACTTCTCACCCTTGTCGGCAATCCCATCAACTCCAGACGTGCTCGTACTCGTACATGTATATATATCGATACATCATGGATGTAACAGTAGACTAGGAGCTGGCATTGTCCCTTCACGTCCAAAGCTGGCAGTGTGAGACTCGTCCCCAATCATCCGATCCGATCCGATCCAACCAACAGCGCCAGACACGATGGGACGCACCCGCGCAGGAGGGGACGCAAGGAGGAGGGGGGGAGGGGAGGGCAGATTAGCAGAGCAGGTGATACGTATTTGCGAGTACTCACAAGGCTTATCGGCGAAGTGATATATTACCTTTCCTCCCGCCCGGCCAGGTCTGTCCGAACGCTGTTGCGTCCCCGTCCCCCCAGGCCGTCCCGTCCGTCTTCTCGTCAGGATATCGAGTGTCACTGCTATCGGTACCCGTGCTGATGAATACTAGTAGTACCTCGTGACCTAGTACGTGTCGGGATCACGGTATCCTCCAATACGAGTACGGCAGACAATGCCGAGGCAA
Organism: Geosmithia morbida; assembly: GCF_012550715.1. NCBI lineage: Eukaryota > Fungi > Ascomycota > Sordariomycetes > Hypocreales > Bionectriaceae > Geosmithia > Geosmithia morbida. Next base: position 617,006 of record NW_023336197.1, read on the forward strand.
TCAAGAGCCGGAGAGCAGATATCAACGGTGAGGATGAGAGAGCGACTGGACGCTGAGTGCAGAGACTTGATATAATTTACATCTATTCAGCAGGAGAGGGAAAAAAAAGGGGGGGGGAAGAAAGTTGTATATATATAAAAAGGTACATTCGATGCAGACGTCTGAATGCAGATATCCCGTCTTCCTGCTAGGAAACCTTCGTCATACTCCGATACCCGCGAAAGATCCATACTCATGACTCCCGCATAATCTAATTTCCAATTCGGGCTTTCGTGTTTGCTTACCCTTTTTGTCTGTATGTCTGTCTGTTTGTTGTGTGTGTAGGTGTGTCCTAGGATACGTGTTCGTACCTCGTGTGAATGCACGGCTGCGTTGGGGCTTGAGGTGATTAGAGGAAGAAAATAGCAGAGAAGAGATTGTAGGATGAGGATGAAGAGCATGGAGAGGGTGAAGAGGAGAAGGGTAATAGAGAGAATATATGGAGGGAAAAAAAGAAAAAAAAAAAGAGTACGCCAGGTATAAGATGCGAATGCGAGGACCGATATATGGTAAAAGTACAGGATGCAGAAAGAAAGAAAAAAGAGAAAGAATGAAGAAGAAGAAGAAGAAGAAGAAGAAGAAGAAGAAGAAGAAAAGTAGGGAAGAAGAGAGCAGAGGTGAGCAGAGAAGCATGCCGAGGAGAGGCACGACAGGGAGCTGGGAGGATGCGAGGACGTCAAGCAACAACCTGACCCTCCTGCTCTTCCCAAAACTTCAGGCCCCCCTCGACAGCCACCCCGCCAGCAACCCAGGGCTGCTCGGCAACCTTGGTGAGGGGCCACCGGCTCCTCGCCCTCTTGAGCAGCCCCTCCGTCACCTCCATGGCGCCCGTGAGGCCCCTGTCGGCGAACCTCGCCTCGTCGCCGTCGTGGTCGCCGTCGTCCCCGCCGTACTCGCACCAGCGCCACTCGACCCTGGCGATGCGGTGGCTCGTCCGGCTGCGCATGCGGTGCGTGTCCGACATGCCCGGGTGCGGGTCGAACGGGAGCCGGGACTCGAGAAGGGCGTAGAGCAGCACGCCCAGCGACCAGGCGTCCGTCGCGCGGCCGTCGTAGGGCTGGCCCATGATGACCTCGGGGGCCGCGTAGTCGTCAGACCCGCACCGCGTCTCGAGCTTCTCGTCCGGCGTGATGCGGCGCGACAGACCGAGGTCCGCCAGCGTCGTGATCGAGTTGGGGTACCGCGACCAGTCCGTCGTCGGATCCGAGAGCTCCGAAGGTGTCAGGTTGACCAGGACGTCTGAAGGGGGAGGGGAGAGGTCGACCGCGTCAGTACAGGTGTGTGCGTGAGGATGGGGTGTAGGTGTGTAGGAGAGAGGGCTAGGTCAGATCGGCACGTGCCCGAGNGCCAGCGTCGTGATCGAGTTGGGGTACCGCGACCAGTCCGTCGTCGGATCCGAGAGCTCCGAAGGTGTCAGGTTGACCAGGACGTCTGAAGGGGGGGGGGAGAGGTCGACCGCGTCAGTACAGGTGTGTGCGTGAGGATGGGGTGTAGGTGTGTAGGAGAGAGGGCTAGGTCAGATCGGCACGTGCCCGAGGGTTAGACTCACTCTCAAGCTTGATATCGCGGTGGACTATCATCTGCCCGTGGAGGTACTGCACCGCCCCCACAATCTCGGAAAACACCCTCCGCAGGAGCAGCGGCGTGAGCAGCTGCCTGTGCCCGGTGGCCACGTCGAACAGGTCCCCGCCGGCCGAGTAGCTGAGCACGAGGATGGCCCTGGACGGCTCTATGCTCCAGGCCTTCAGGTCGACGAGCGACGGGTGGTGTATGATCTGGAGGATCTCCAGCTCGCGCTTGAGGCTCATCTCGATACGATCCTCGTTGGCGCCCCCGCGCGGGCCGTGCTCGCAGATCTTGACGGCCACCAGCGTCTTGCGCGCGGGCGGCGACTCGGCCGACTCGCCCGCGTCGGGCTCCACCTTGCTCGTGGCCAGCATGACCTGGCTGAAGGTGCCCTGACCCAGGCATCGCAGCGCTCTCCAGCGGCGCTTCTTGCCGTCGTAGCGCCCGCGGGCCTCGAAGAGCTCGGTGCTGCTGCCGTCGACGTCTCGTCGGCCGGCGTCGTCGTCGTCCTTGGGTCGGGTGGTGGCGGCGGTGGCGGCGGCGGCGGCGGCGGCGGCGGCGGCGGTGACGGTGGAGGGTCCGTCGGTCGAGTCCTTGGATGATTCGCTGGGTGGAGGGGTGGGGGGGTTCGCGACCACAGCGGGCGTCATCCCCCGCGACTCGGCCAGGTTGACCTCGCGACGGATGCGGAGCTCCTGGCCCTGCGCGGCGTCCGACTTCTTGGCGTGCGGTCCCGACACGGTGGCCTGCCGCTTGGGGATGCCGGGAGGTTCGGGGACGTACTCGCTTATGCTGCGGTTCCTTCCGTGCTGGTCCGAGTTCTGCTGGTCCTGGTCATGCTGGCGCGTCGCCAGCGCCGGCGGCGTCTGGCCCAGGGGGTCGAGCGACGGGTACGCCTTGCGCTTGGGTATGCTCGTAGCCGACAGGTGGGCGGCCGTGTCGGGGGTGCTGCCGTTGGCGGCGGTGCGGAGGACCGTGTCCTCGCCGACGCTGCCGAGCCTGGCCCGCGACCGCGGCGGCGTGCCGGCCACCAGCCTCTTCCACGGCCCGGGCGAGTCGGCGGACAGGAGCGGGCTAGGCAGCGGCGTCATGTCGCCCATGGCGCTTATCACGGGGCTCGGGGCGGCGCTGCTGGTGGTGCTGGCGGAGCTGCTAAAGTTCTGGACCAGGGCTGTCTTGATGCTGGGCGTCTGGGCGACGGGGTGCAAGGTGGTCGGCTTGCCGTCGGGCGAGGTGGCCGAGGCGTGGCCGCCGTCGAGGGATGCCCTGGCGGTCGGGTGGGGCGGATCCGAGGTCGGGATCGTCGAGGGTGCCACGTCGGTGGATATGCGGAGGGCCGGGGACGACGCTCTCGACGCGGTCAGGCTGCGGCCCGCGCCGGAGGGTGTGGTAGGTGAGGAGTCGGCGTGGAGTGGGGAATGCGGATGCCAGGGGTGCCGGCCTCGGTGGTCGGCATCGTTAACGGTGGCGGGTGCCGTCACCGAGAGCAGGTGTCCATTGGTGTAGTAGGGAGGGCCGTGCCGGTGTGCGGTCAGCTGGGATCGGGCGGCGGTCGGCTGGACAGGATTGCTCATGGCTGATGGGGCAAGAGCAAGATCCTTCTGGATGGTGTTCGCGGGGGAGAAATCGAGAGGGGGGTGACGACGGCGATGACTCCGGTCGGGGAGCGGTGTTGTTGGGGGAGGA
>NW_023336197.1:620476-627732 GCF_012550715.1 Geosmithia morbida
GGGGGGTAGTGAGAAAACCGGTCGACGGAGGACGATGATGTACAAGGCGTATGTGACGTCGCCGGTGATGTATATATGTATGGGGCGTCGGGGTTGTCGGTATCGGGGCCGGGAGGTCGGTCAGCGGTTCGCGAGATGGATTGATGGTGACGTAGATCCGACGCACGGCGGACGGAGCAGCCGGTGCAATGATGGTGGGTGGCGGCGGGGGAGGGGTGGTGTGGTTGTGCGCGGCGCGCAATGACGCGCAAGTTAAGAAGGCTGAGAGGGGCACTGCTGCAGTCTCTCGGTGGCCGTCTGTCCGGGTGGAGAGGGGAGGTCTGATGGGACGCGCACCTCCAAGCTCGTATCTCGTCGTCCTCGTATCTCTTATGTGGTCATGGGAAGAGGCAAGGCTCTGGAAAGGGTGCGGGCTGGTAGATGATCGCACCGTCGTCGACGACGATGAGATTGGAGAGTGGGTGCTGCAGAGAGAGGAGGACAGGGAGGAGAGGAAAAGGAAGAGCCGTTGGGTGAGGAAGAGATGGGCAAGAAAAAAAAACCGATTTAAAAAATAAAAAATAAAAAATAAAAAAAAGAGAGAGACGGGGATAGAGAAACGTCAAAAGGGAAAAATGGGGCGTCGTCTGTCTGTAATAATATGTTGTATCTGCTGCGTCTGTCGACGTCGTACTCGGTATTGCGACTCCCTTGATTGCGTCTTCTACTATCTCTCCTCGTTCTCCAATCTCTCTCCCTCCCTCCCTCTCTCTCTCTCCTCTCTCTCGTCGGACGCTGTAATACCACGGGTACCTCCCGGAGCGTCAGCAGGGGGACGGGCGATAGCGGGCAGGTGCTGGGGCAGGTGCTGGGGCAGGTGCTGGGGCAGGTGCTGGGGCAGGTGCTGGGGCAGGTGCTGGGGCAGGTGCTGGGGCAGGTACTTGGGGGCGGGCGGCTAATAGGGCTGGCTTGGCTGCGCCGGTGCTGCTGCTGATCACTACTGAAGGTTGCAATCGGCCAGCGGGCGGTTGCTAGCATCGATGGAACGTGAACCTTCCTCGGCTTCTGAAGCAAAGACCCAGAGATGATCGGAAATGACTAGTCGAAATATGGAGGCGGAGATGCGATTGTGCGAGACGAGAAAGAAGAGGAAGGAGGGAAATGAGGATGAGATCTTGGAGATTACGGCAGAGGGTAAGACAGGGTGAGCGGGGAGGGGGGAGATGATAAAGAAGAAGGAAGAACGGGTTTGAGAGTGAAGGGCTCGGTCTTGCTTGATGACTCGCGGGGTCGGTCCATGGCACGTTGCAATCCAAAGCTCCAGTAACGGAGGCGTATTGATACTAATAATAATACCCGGTAGCGATACTTGCAGCATGACCATACATGTACGCAGTCAACCCGTACTCGTACCTACGGTACCGGAGTACTCACTGTCGATATCAACACGACCTCTGCACAGAGAGAGAGAGAGAGAGAGCTCTAATAATACATCGGGACTGACAGGAATAAACCCTCGAAGGAGAAGAAAAAAAGAGGACTCGACCGTAGGATGTCAATGTCAGAGAGATTCCGTCTCTGATGCTCTTGGCAAGCTTTCCAACTGCTCCTCAAACATGATACATCACCCCCAATCATGCCAGACCATGGCTAATTCCATACAGAGGAGGGAGAGAAAAGTATTCTCGTATACGAGACACGTCTATTTTAGCCACTACAAGTGTCGTTGCTGTGCAGTGATATGGCTGCTGCTATTATTACCAGCGATACTACGGATTACTACCTGCAAGTTACGGGAAGTACGGACCCTACAGGCCACGAACACTGCTGCTACTGCTAATAATACCCGTACAGCTGCCGCTCGCGATGCCTACCACCTGCAAGTAAATCTGTACATGTGTACAGAGTACGGTTTACAGGCCTACAGGCCCACAGGCTCGCAGGCCTACAGGCTGCTGCTGCCGCTATCAGCTACTTAGTTACTTGGTATCGCTGCTGTGATGGTCTGTAGGGCCCCACCATCCTGTACTGCTACGCAGACGGATCACTATGATGGACGCTAGCAGTGACTATTAATACCCCGAGTCAGCTCCAATTCCTGGCCATCGCCTCGTCTTCCAGGCCCATCACGCCAAGTGCACATGGTCATTAGACATGTAATGACTGGATGATACTGCCGCCCTAATCTGTGCAGATTCTATCACGTCCACTTCGTACAATCCATGTTGATGGTGCTGATCATCGCTCAGAGAGTCAAGAGTCGATACTACCGGGGCTCATCACCCGAGCCATCCATTCATCCACGTCCTCCCCTCCCCCAAAAAAAGTCCTGATCCGTCCTAGCTCATCCCAGCCCACCGGCCCTTCCCACTTCCGGATCGTCCGCATTCGGTATCCCGCCGCACAGTCACCATGTTGTAAATTACCGTAATAAAACTCCATCGCAGCGTTGCCAGCACAATGCAGAGTCGAGTGAGTACAGATTACTTTACCTGCGCAGCTCCTGAGACGAAGTGATACCCAAGGCGCTCGTTGCCGGCACATCACTCTGCTATCGCTACGAGAGCTCCGCACATGTAATCTGCACCGCGCAGGTTGGTGTTATCGTTATGCAGGTAGTAATCCTATCGTAACATTGCCGGCTCTCATCAATTCCTGCCCCGTCGCACACGAGTGCGGCACAACATCATCCCAGCACCTCGAAACCGGTCAGTCGGCCTGTATAGCAGGAAGCATTCCTCACATCTGTTGGCAATGCTAAGTAATGATGCCATCCACGATCTCGTCCCACCGTTGCTCGATAACATCACTCGTACAAGAGTATATGCATCATACGTATATTGTATTATATTGTATACAACATGATATATATATCTATATACATAATCTGTATATGGTAAATCCGCGCCCACGCCATGCCATGTTCTGCCCCCACAACTTCTCAGCTGGCGCTGTAAATTTTACTGTCGCATATGATGGCATGTGATAGCAAAAGTACGAGTAGAACAAGGTAGGGAAAAAAATTGAGAAGACTCGCAAAGTCGGATCTACAGAAATATTTGGAAAAGAAAAAGGAAAAAAAAAACTTGGATAAAAAATAAAAAAAAGATCGAGTACATGGAGAGCTAATAGAAGCCACAACGATGGGGGGAACGCACGTCGACATTTCCCTCATAGGCGACAGACGTACGCATGCGGCAGTCCTGGATAGAGTTTGGCCGTTGCCGTTCCTGACCGGCAGAGGGCAGGATCAGCCCTCGACTCCGTTGTCGGCCAGGACACGACGCGGGTAGCAGCACTGCAGACGACCGTTGCTTCACGCGCCCGCAAGACTGGCCAGCTCGGCAGGCGTGAGTCCATGCACCGTGTCCCTGTCGATGATGTCCCCGTGCTCCCGCAGCCGACACGGCGGACACTGCATCTTGACGCCCGTGCTGAAGTAGAGCACGGCGATGTCCCAGTCGCCCTGCACCTCGCCGTCCCAGTACCTGCTCCGCAGCGCGTCGGCCCGGGCCCTCCAGTGGCTCCTCCTCCGCGGCAGGTACCTCACGCAGTCGACGCACAGGCTGCGCGTGCGGTCCACGTGGCCCCGGGCGTTCCGGGGCCGAATCTGCCGCAGGACCGTCTCGAGCTGCCCGCAGCGACACTCGGGGTTGAGCGAGTCCAGATCAGTGTACTGCCACGAAGGGTCGGCGCTCCACGGCGCCCGATGCGCCACGGGATCCGGCGTCGGCAGGTTGCGCAGCCGCGATATACCGAGGGCTGTCTTGCACGTCAGTGCGAGGGAGGTGGCGTCTGGCAGGGCGGCCTGGACGGATATGTGCATCTGGAGCTCCGGCGGTAGGGAGAGCAGCAGGGAAGATTGGCGTGTTCCCTCTAGGTTCATCTTGGGGATGGGGGCACGATGTCAGTCGGTCTAGATGACGGATCAAAACGTCGTTTACTCTCTCTCTCTCCCTCTCTCTCTCTCTCCATCTTTCTTCTTCCTCTTTCACTTACTCCCAGGGGCACCTTGAACGGTATAAGATGTCGGCATTGATGGGGCGCGGTGTCTCGCTTGGACGTATGCATGGCGCTGCCCGTCTGTCCTTCTCCCAAGTATCCTGGACGTGCAGGCTATGCGAGCGCCGCATAGGAGACGGATTCGGGAGGTGATATTCCTTTCTGATGATGGGCATCTACTTCCCATCTGTTCCCGTCACGGATCAGCGGTGCGGAGCATCTAGCATGGACGTGGGGTCATGGCAGCCGTCAAACCCAGAGCCCCATCTATCCGCACGCGATCCGGAAGTTGTCGATGTGAGCTTCCAGTCCCATAAGCCAGTAATGCTAACCCCCGGCATCGAGCGTCACAGACGATGAGGAGAGAAGCTTCGAGCACGGGAATGAAAGTAGGCGATGAAATGGTGTCGATGGGGGTGGATGAGTAATAACTGTGCTGCGGAAAGAGCGGGGCCAATTTATCCCCCTGCACCTTCCCACGCTAAGCACACAACGTTGGGCCTCGTCCCCGCGACGCGTCCAGACGCGTCAGAGTCCTCAGACTTTCGACGAACAAACCAACGTCAGGGATACGCATCTCGACCAAGGTCGACCACCCACAATTTCTCTGCCCGCCTCTCCTCTGCCCACTCTCTCCTTTCCTGCTCTGCGTCTTGGCAATCGGAAGAACACAGACACATACACCTCCGCCATCATGCTGCGTCAAGGCCACGATCGGATCGACCCCAAGAGGCGCAATGTCGTCGACCACCGCAAGAAGCAGTTTGCTACGCCCCAGTACAAGAATGCCGATTACCCTCATCGCCTCAACTTTTACACGGATGCGCCCACGGCCGACATCACGCTAGAGCAGTTTGAGCAGTGGGCCATCGACCGATTAAGGGGTATTGTTTCTCTCTCTCTCTCTCTCTCTCTCTCTCTCTCTCTCTCTCTCTCTCTCTCCTTTTCTCTGCTCTCCTTTTCCCTGCTCTCCTTTTCCCTGCTCTCCTTTTCTCTGCTCTTTTGAGACGTCTCTTTGAGATGCCTCCTCGAATATCCGGAACCTCCTGACTGGTCCGATCTGACTTGATCCCGTTACACAGTCCTCGGCGAGTTGGAAGCATGCTCATTTCGCAACCGGACCCCCGCCGAGACGACGGCGCACATGAAGCCTATACTGGACAAGTACCTGCCGCTCGACTCCAACAGCTCCGGGTCGGGCAAGCTGTGGGCGCAGAGGCAGAAGGACCACTATAGCCACTTCATCCTCCGACTGGCCTTCTCGTCGACCGAGGACCTGCGACGGCGCTTCAGCCGCGTCGAGACGATGCTGTTCCGCATGCGCTTCGGCAGCGACGACTTGTCGGAGCGGTCCGTCTTCGTGTCCAGGCTCAACCTCGACTGGTGGGATCCCGTGACGGACGACGAGAAGGCCGAGCTGGCCGACCAGCTTGCCGCCATGCAGCCCCCGCGCAAGACGATCGAGGACGACACGTGGTTCAAGGTGGACTGGATGAGGGTACCCGACCTGGTCGAGGGCCGACGCGTGCTCCTGCGCCACGGCAAGGCCTACGTCCCGGGCAGGGAGCAGGCCAGCATGGTTGTGGCCGAGTTCACGTCGCGACTTGACAGGCAGCTGGAGGTAACCGCCCTTCACCATCCTATATCGATATAGGAAGATGGACGAGGAAAAAAGAAAGAAAGAAAAAAAGAAGAAACACTCTGGCTTGTTATGACATTGGCTGACCGAACCCCCCCCCCCTCCCCCCCAGCTCACCGCCCGGGCACTCCCCCGACTGGACGAAGACGACAGGCTGACGCCGATACTGGCGCACCTGTCCAAGAACTTCGTGACGCCTGACGCGTCGTACGCGTCCAACACGGGGGCTCCCGACGGCGCCGTCATGACGGCAGCCAACGTTGACAAGCTGTCGCAGCACTTCCCGGCGTGCATGTCTCACCTGCACCGGTCCCTCCGGCGCGACGCGCACCTCAAGCACTACGGCCGGCTGCAGTACACCCTCTTCCTCAAGGGCATGGGCCTCAACCTGGAGGAGTGCCTGGCCTTCTGGCGCGGCGCCTTCCACAAGGTCACGGACGACACCTTCAACAAGGAGTACCGGTACAACGTGCGTCACGCGTACGGCGACGTCGGCGGCGACGCCAACCGCCGCGGCGGCGGCTACTCTCCCTTTTCCTGCCAGAAGATCCTCACCGAGCACCCGCCCGGCGCCGGGGAGGCTCACGGCTGCCCCTACAGACATTTCAATATGGAGAACCTCACGGCCCTGGTCCAGGGAATGGGCGTGTCGGATAAGGCTGTCATTCAGGGTATAAAGGATGACAAGGATAATGTCAAGTTTAATATGGCTTGTAATCGGTGAGTTTCTACTCTTGCCCTCTATCTCTCTCTCTCTCTCTACTCTTTTACCAACCTATCAAACAGCGTCTTCGAACACATTCACAAGAAGGAGATAAAAAAGGCAAGAGACGAAGGAATCATGACGTCAAACCAACTAGAAACCATCATTCACCCCAACGAATACTTCAAGAGGAGCTATCTCCTCAAGAATCTCGGTGATGGCAAGACAGACGATTGATCTTGTCTACTCTACCACTCACTCTACCCACGTTATCCCTCATGCCTTCATTTTCTTTCTCTTTTTCTTTCTTCACGTCCCCCCTCTTTACTCTGGCTTCACCCGTCTACGATGCTCTGTTCCAGGATAATACTCGCGTACGGAGTTGGTTTCGTCTTTCTATCCCTCTGCTTTTGACTGTCAAGATATGCATCACGTCCACAACAATACATGTACACACGTTTTCACTCTCAGTCTATCACGCGCCGCCGGCGGCCCTGCCGGGTGCCCTTCTCGCTTCTCTCGCATGTACTTTTGCCGTGATGAATCGTATATCATACATACCATTGTAAGATGTAAATAAGGCAATCAACGTCTCTTTCAATATATATATATATATATATACATATATATATACGTATACATATATGTTATTATTATTATTATTACACGTGGTTTCTTTTTATATATAGTCTACCATTTCACCTCCGGCCACCCCTGTCGGAAGAAGGCCTCCTCGGTCCGCTCGCATCCGCCTTACCATGCTGTGTCTGTGGTCGTACGATGAACCATCCTATCCTCCCCGTTTTCTACGTGTAACAGCCCAACCCCAACCCTCCCTTCTCAAACTACTAAGCCGTACATGCCAGCCCTCGTACCTGAGCCCAGACCCAGCCCTATACGGAATCTACAGTACAGACCGCCGCCCCCCCCCCC
>NW_023336197.1:628142-635931 GCF_012550715.1 Geosmithia morbida
TTGACCCCGTACCTACGGAGTGAGTGAGGGAAAGAGAAGAAGAGAAGAGAAGAAAGACTAGAAGATGACGAGGAATATTGAGATGATGAGAATCAGAAGACGATAGATATATTTATATAATAGATATAGATAAGAGAGCGTGAATGTAGCAGCGTATATATTCAATACATCATGCTTCTTAAAGGCCTGACGAAAATCTATCCCGACTTGGAAGTCACATGTATGATACAATGTGTCAATTACCATTGACGTGCAAGGTTAGCCAGGGTAGCCTGATTGACAGTTGTAGCCTATTCATATGTCTATTAATATAGGGCAGGGAGAGACAAAAGAAAAGGAAAGAAAAAATAGGGTCCGTTTTGTGGGGGGGGGGGGGGGGGGGGGAGGGGAGGAGGGAGGAGGGGGATCTCGTATTTTTTTTTTTTACCATTATATTATTCGGCAATTGTACGGAGTAATAGTGCAATGATATTGTATGATACTCGCAAGTATCCGTATCCGCACATGATCAATCTTGGGCCCCCGACACTTGATGCTGCACTCGCTCAGTGCAACCTTGGGTCTTGGCCTTGTGGCCTTGGCCTGTTCTACCTAATGATAATGATAATAATAGTACTCGTACTCGTACTAGTATCAGTACCAGTACCAGTACAGGTACCTCGGGCCAAGATCGGGGGTTATACAGTGCTGGTTTTAAAAATAGAAGAATGAGAAGAAGAAGGGGGGGGTCCAGGGCTGGCAAAAAGAGTACGGTGATACACACACACACACACACACACACACACACACACACACACACACATATATATATATTTATATAAAACCACCAAATTTAACAGTAAATAAAAGGGACAGAAATGTTTTTCACAAAAGGAATCAAGTCATCTCATAATCAAAGTCGAGTCAACGCAGATCGAGCCAAGCCCCAGTACTAGGTCAAGTACCCAAGTCAAATCAAGCGTCGTGTCAAGGTGTTCGGGTCAGGTCAAAAAGTAGCGAGTCAAGCCAAACTGGCAAGTCGATTTCATGTCAGGTGTTGGTTGCAATGAGAGACATCTTCAATGTCGTCAAGGTTCAGCAAGATATGACTGAATGTTTGTATTGGAATGTAACCAGATTATACACCCCAAGGTAATGAAATGTATCCCATGTGAGAATGCAATTGTTCAAATCAGCGCTCGCTTTCCATATCCTTTCCTTTCCATTCCAAAATGAACCTGAACCATCCGTCAAAGTCTCTGGGGAAGAACCCCCCATTTTTTTTTCTAAAAAATAATTTTCTTTTCTTTGAAAAAAGAAAATCACCCTTTAATGAACAGGCAAAAACAAAGGGTATTGTATTTCCTTCCTTTCGACGCCAGTCCCAATTCTAAAAATAAAAAAATGATACGACTTGATATGAAAAAATATGTAGAAGAGAAGAGAATAAGAAAGGCAGGAGCGAGAGGGGAATAAGAGAAATGAAAAGGGAGGGGAAAAAAAGGAATAAACAAGATATAAGGGGGGAGGTGTTGGGTTGAGAGTGGGAAAGGAAAGAAGAAGAAGAGGGCTGAAAAGAAGAAGGAGAGGGGAAAGAAGAAGAGAGACCGAGAAATGCAGTCAAGGCGACACCGAAACATGCAGAGCACGAACCGTCACCTGGTCTGCACCTCGTCCGCGCAGTGCAGATAGGCCGGACCTGGGGGGTCATGTGTTTGCATGCAACCTATGCACTGTCGCTCCCGCCATTCCCATTGGAGCAAGAATTGTTATTTTTCCCTCCATCTCTTGCTGTCGCGCACTTGGCGCACGACAGAGAGACGAGGAGCGCAGAGCAGAATGCGGAGCAGGATGGGCGGAGACGGGAGCAGAAGCACGCTGCGTACCCCTCCGGACCGTGGTAGCTGGTCTGGATTGGATTGGAGGGGGGACCGTGGCATCGTATGCACAATGACGACGGCCCAGACTTTGGACGAGTCGAGATTGAGTCCAATAAGATCCCACCCTCGACAAGTTTCCCCATTCAGATGGATTTTCAACAGACCCGGGCGGGGAGGGTTGCAGTGCACACTCTAGGGCCGAGAAGGCAAGGAAAAGAGAAAAAAAGAGAAGGGGAAAAAAAAAAAAGGTGACAGGGCATTGGGAAAAGAGGCTGAGTCTGCCGGATGGAGAAGAAAAGAGCTCATAATCTGCTGATTGTGGAATTGTCTGTTGATGCCCAACTGTCCCTTGTGATGTTTTTTTGTTCTTTCCAAGTTTTGTCATTGTGAGGCGGTCCCGTATTGCGCATCGCCAGCAGACTGCAGCTCGAACCGTATGTACGACGTAATGCCAATGTAGCCTGCACCGGCGAGCAGCAGTCACTACCCTTGTCGAACTGCGCGGGGTTCGTGTTTCAGAGTGAACAGGCCATCCGACCGGTGGCTCTGACAGGTCTTCTGATTGTGGAAACTTGTCAAGACGCCGCCCCGCGCGCTCTGCCCGTCTGATGGTCCAGAGCAACGGGCCGGCGTGTGCATGGAACAGCGCGGGATTCGGGTTGCAAGCGGTCAGACCTGGCCCCCCTTTCTGTCGCTCTCGTCCGGCACGCGGTTCGGTTGGCATGATGCCGTTTGGTGGGAAAAAGCAAAGCAGAGGATAAAAGTGGCTCGCGGGTGCACGACGACGTCACGAATCCCGCCGGAGTGATTCTGAGGCACTGCCGATCCCGACTGACCGGTCGACGCCCACCAACCCCTCCATTGCGTAGGAAAGCAGGGTAGTAGTCGACGGGTGATCTGGGGAGAACGTCTGGTTTCGCACGTGAAGCCACTTCCTCTCCTCTTCTCTCTTCTTTTCGCTTTCTGCCACTACTCACACGCATGCAGGTAGAGGTGGCGTGGCTGGTGGGTTGTCGAGGGCTGAGGTCATGCTGCTGCGCGTACCCACGCAACTTGCCGAGATGGTTGGAACAGGGGTAAGGGAGAAAGGATGGGAAGGAAGGGGGGTCTAGGGGCAGGAGAGGGGAAGAGAAGAGGAGGCGTTTGTGCAGTGGTGTCCGGAGGGTAGGGTAGGTGGGAAGACGACGCTGGTGGATAGACGAAGGGGATTCGTGATAACTCGTCGAGGGGACGTCGCCGCAGAGCCAGCTGGGCAGACGATGTGACGTCCGGGAAGAGCGTACACGCCGGCAGGAGGAGATTCCATGTCCTCATCCCATCCCCTCACTTGTAACCGACCATCTTGGCGCAACGCTCACAGTAGTATAGGTTGTGGGCGATGCGAACCATTCCCAGAGAGCTTGCGTCGTCTGTCGAGGTGGCCTCTACGGAGCGGGCACACCTCATGCAGCGAAAGACCTCGATGGAGGCGACAGGCTGCTGGTTCGTCTTCATGATGAAGTTGGACGGGGCGGAGGCGGAGGCGACGGATGACGAGAGATCCGAGTCGGAGGAGGAGCAGGAGGAGGAGGATTCAAAGTGTTGGCTTGAAGGTCGGCAAGACATTGTTCTTCTTCGAATGTGTGCTGCACTCTGGTTTCTATTGTATGGTGTGCGTGTGAATGTGTCTGTAAATGTGTGTGTGTGTGTGTGTGTGTTTGTCTTGTTGAGTTCCCTCTCAGGGGTGGGGGCCGTGGTTTATATATATGTAAACATATACGGGGTTTTATCTCGTAACAAAATCTTTCTTTGGGCGTCTCCAGGCTGAAAAAAAAAAAAAAAGACGACGAGACCCGATGGTAAAGCAGGTAAAAGAGCCAAGACCAAGCAAGGGTGTGTGTTGTTTGTCGCTCTTCCTTGTCGGACAGGGATGGCACGGGGCGAGGCGAGACCAGGCCGGTTGGAGGGGGTGTTCAATCAATTCAGACCAGGGGTGTGACAGCGGGCGCGTACGACTATTTTGTAGAGCCGGGGGGGGGGGGGTTGGGGTTGGGTTGGGTTACTGTTCGTAATTTGCGCGTGACCGAGTGTATCGACTGTTTTTGTAGAAGACTCGTCTCTTAGTGTCGTCTCGAGGAATGCTAAGAAATCCCTTATTCAGATAGAGGGAGGGAGGGAGGAAGTTGAGAGGATCGAGCTCGTCTTTTATGGATGAAGGATGAAGGATGAAGAGTGAGGGAGGATGGGAGGAGAGGAGGAGCTCAGGAGGGAGGGGAGGGATGAGAGTCTGCTTAAAAGGAAAAGGCCCGGTTTATAGGAACAGGGGAGACGGGTGGGAGAGAGTAGAGAGAGAGAGAGCTGGCTTTGGCTGCGTCAAGGATCCGGGGGAGGTGTGCGAGCTAGGAGGGAAAAGGTAAGAGAGAGGGAAAAAAGAAAAAAAGAAGAAAAAGGAGCCAGCGGTGCAGCAGGCGATGGTACTCGATCCACGCGTCGATGATCAACGATGGTTGATGGCGTGGAGCCCGGGGGAGGAGAAGGAGAGTGACAGTAATACTCGCAGGACGCACAGGGGAGGGAGGGAGGGAGGGGGGAGAGAGAGAGAGAGAGAGAGAGAGAGGAAGAAGAGGGAGGGGGCGTAAGATTGGAATGGAGGGGCGTAAGGCAGGAAGAAGAGCGCTTCTCAGGTAGAGAGGTGGAGACGAGGGGCGTGTGAATGGGTTGAGTTTGGTGGAAAAGGTGGAAAGGGACGGGGGATCGGCAGAGGAAGATGGTTGTGGTATGCGCTTAATGAGTAAGGGACTGCGCATGTGCACGTATGCGTCTACAAAGATATACTGTTATTGGAGGCGTATATACGGGGGAGATGGCTGGAATGGAATCTATTATCTATTCTACCTATGCAGGTAATGAGTGCATGCGTGTTGCCGTCCAACGCACAAGCTACCTACGAGAGAGCACGAGATGCGATTGAATCACAGGCAGTGAGGATAGGACTGGCAGACGAGATGGACAGATCGATCCTTATCAGGGTAGGACGTCAACGTTCACCATGTTTCCGGTCTCCGTATCACGGCCATCTACGGGGAAGAAAGCCTCGGTACGGAAAAGACGGTTAGTCACTCTCTCGATTGAAGGTTCTCGACTCTCAGGATGGAGCACGAGGACGGGAAAACGTCAACTCATGGAGAAGACAAACAAACCGAAAAAAAAAAAAAAAAAAAAGGACGTGAGAATAAATAACATCTCAGATATCTCATTTAGTGGCATCTTCAAAGTCCCCGCCGTGCCGTTCCAGTTCCGTCCATCCAGCCCGTGGAGATCCGAGATGGTGTAATCTGCACAATACTAATAATACCAGCACTCAGCAGCAGTGGTGAGAGTAGCCCTGTACTACTCGTACGTCTCGGTCGAGAGATGGCGCCGGCCGTTCCGGCGTATCATGGCAGAGGGTGGCATTATCGCTGGTAATAGTACGTACAGCATGTAATCTGTATACGGATGGGGTATGGGACCCCTGGACTTGACGTTGGATTACGAGTGTACGATGACTCTCGACACCCGAAAAAAAAAAAAAGGCATTGAAAGAATGAGAGAAGGGAAGAGAAGAGAGAGCCGACCGGTGAAGCCTCTCTCTCCCTCCCTCTCTCTCTCTCTCTCGCCCTCCTATCTCTGTTTGTCGCGGTGAGGCCTACATCGCTCCTCGGGCATCACCTCAGCCACATTTTCATGCCGCCATTATGCCGCACCGGACGTGGGACAGGGGCACAGGTCACACACACCCAGCCGCGGGGAAAAAGAAAAGTAGAAAAAAAAAAACGGACGACAATGAGGAGGAAGAAGGACAGGCAGCACATGGGAAGTGATGGTATTGTAGAATATACATGTACGATCTGAACCGGTTAATTCTAAAGAGGAGAAGAAGAAGACATTTCTTGCATGGAAGGAGTAGAAACCCTGCAGGGGAAGTACAGAGAGAGAAGGAAAAAGAAAGGTTAGGAAAAAAAGCAAAGCATGCAACGCAGCTGAAGACTGGGTCACCCACTCTCCCCTTGGCCCTACCCGTAATAAGAAATACCAGCTGCAAAGACCGTGGGCCAGCACCAGCACCACCCAACGCCCTGTTGGGCGCGATGACCTGACTCATCCTCCCTCCACGATGGATACGCTAAGAGTCACCGTGGAGGGTGGTGGAGGGTGAAAAGTTTGGAGGGGGTGGGGGGGGTGCTTCTGTAAATTATTCCAGGAGCCACTGTAATCTGTAATCTGTACTCGTACAGGCCACGACTGTACAAGAGACTGTACAAGAGACTGTACGGGGAGTGTATAGAAGAATACCATCTCTATCCTAGAGCATAGTGTTGTCTGATATATGCATATATAGAGCATCCTCTACTTGTTTTATCTTTTTGTAATAATTTTTTGGGTAGGAAGGGGGGGGGGTTGTGCATCTGCATATCTCTTCTCTCTCTCTCTCTTTCTTCGATGCTTGTTTCTTGCTGCTTGCTGCTTGTTTGTTTCTCTGCAAGTATACACTCTTCCATTCCCTTCTGCTCCTCTCCATCGTGCGTGTGCGTGTGCGTGTGCGTGTGTGTGTGTGTGTACCTGCAATGCGTGATGTCCTGGGCTAATCCTCGATCTCGGCAACCTTCTGCCAAGACCTACATGACCACACCACAATCACCACCCAGTGATATCCTACTTTCTCTGCTCGTACTAGTAGTTTTACGGAGTATTTTTTACGATGCACTACCACCTCCATCGACTCTATCCTCTCCCCAATTATCTGGCCCGTAAACAAGTTTCCTGAAACAGTACTCCGTACCACCCACCTTTTCGCTTCCTCCAGCAGTGAAGAGCACGGAGAGGGCGAGAGGGCGAGAGGGCGAGAGAGAGAATGCATCACCACCACCACCACCACCACCACCATACACTCCCACAAGAAATGACAAGAAAGGGGGGGAAGGGCCAATGTCGTCAGCCAGCATGAAGCCACCATCTCTGCCTTTCTCTCTCTCTCTCTCTCTCCCCCCCCCCCCCCCCCCCCCCTCTTCTTTCTTTTAACCGCGCAGAGATGGGAGGTCATGTGGGACACTTATGACGCTGTAGAGGACAGTACAAACAAGTTTTGATACCATCAGAGACTGCTTGATCACGCTTCTATACGTGTCGTACGAGTAGTCATCTACGCATGTATTACAAGTCGTACGTTACGCCGTAACACACGTTCGAGAGTCTGTACGTGATGGATGATGCACACAGCTCTCTTCGACGCCCCCCCCCCCCGAGCCCGGAATGGTAACAGCCAGGTCGTCGTCGGACTAGAGAGTAGGAATGAGAGAAGAACATTGCGTGTATTACCACGCGCGCGCACGCACACGCACGTACGCACGCACGCACGCACACATATACACATATACACACTCTCATACGCACACACTCATACACGCCCACACATCATACACACTCGTACACACGGAGCGAGCACCGTCACCTCCGATTCAGAGACGCACATGGACCTACATATCATCCCCCCCCCACTCTCCCCGATCGAGGAGGGCTCTGCAACCTACGGCCCGAGGCGCAACGACACGGTGCGCCCGTATTATTAGTTGCAGCTCAGCCGTCTAGACAGGAACAAGGGCTCCCCCCTACTAGTTCCGACAGGATAAAGTACGGAGTTACTGCTCGTGTGCTCGTAGTGCGTTCATCACTCGTTGGCTCGTTGGCTCGTTGGCTCGTTGGCTCGTTGGCTCGTTACATCCAGTGATCAGCAAGGGGCCATGCCGTGAGATCAGCACCGCTACTTGATGCAATTTGACAAGCCACCGACAAACGAACGTGGGTGAGGCTGACATGAGCATGCGGTCTTGATTTCTTTCTTGTTTCCCTCAACGTGAGTTACCGGGGTTAAAAAGGAATCAAATCTCAACCTCCCCCCACCTCCTCTGCCC
>NW_023336197.1:636641-699250 GCF_012550715.1 Geosmithia morbida
CAAAAAACAGCTTCACTTTTCCGCGGCCGCCGTCAAAACTCTACTTGACCGATCGGTGGAACATATATCATCTGTCATCTACTTCCAAGGTCTTCTGCCATTGATCCAACTTTTTTTTTTTTTTTGGCCGAATCATACTACCCGTTACATGCACTCTCTTCCCCACCGACCACTGTCCGTGATGCCCAACTCCAAACCCCATCACACACTAAGAAACGGTGTCACATACCCAATCTCCCCCATCCTCTAGACTGTATCCTCTGGGTGTACAGCGAGGAAAGACACATGCTCATCTCCCTAGCAGATTTGCAGAGTTTTTTTTAAACTATCTTACACATACACACACACACACACACACACACATACATATATATACATATATATACATATAAATTTCTTTTTTAAAACCACATCAGCCAGGTGTGCGTGTGCGTGTGTGTGTGTATGTGTGTTTGTGTGTGTGCGCTGAACAGGGGGGTGATGAGGGGGAGGGGGGGAGACAAGATATTCACAAGGGACGCGTACGCACTACATATCATCATATGGATTCATGTAGTGATAACCGTAGGCAGGAGTTGATACCTGCTTGGACCTGTACTAGTAGCGGTACTAACAGTCATACTAGCAGTAATACCATACATGACATGCACGAGTCTACGATTGCCAAGGCACGGCAGCCACAGGAGGTCCCGCTACCGTATGAGGGTATTATATGCAAGTTCCCTTGCCGCACCACGCCGTTCCAGTATTGCGGACCGACATCCACACCGAACGATTGGCCGCGATGTGCGTAGAGGGAGAGGGAGAGAGAGAGAGAGAGAGAGAGAGACGACAGCACCACGGCGCGCGTTTGTCGGTTCTTGTTGCGTCCTCGCTCTCCTTGCGCTGTTATTCGTCTACTGCTTACGTCTTACTGCCATGACCTACTGTATTGGTGACGAAGCTCCCCGTGACGGAAAAAGGATTCCCCGGCCAATCTTGATCAGGGATACAAGTAGCTCGACAGTGCCCATCCCGTACTCTTCTTACGATGAATCACGACTGCTCGTACATGGACAGGTATCGTCACTACGAGCACTACCTGTATAGTGCATCGCTGCACTGGTTGCGAGACCCTGAATTGACACTTCGAGGGGGGGGAGGGGGTGGTTTCTCTTTTTTTTTTCTTCTCTCTTCTTCTTCGGGGGTCTGGAACTGTACGATAGATCTTTTTTTTTTTTACTCTCTCCTTCTCTCTCCTTCTCGCAGAGTCCCTCTAACGAATCCTATTAATTAAAAATGGAGTAATAAATGGAAGAGAAGAGAGAGAAGGGAGGAGCAGAAATTTTGGGACGAACAGGACCCCGTTCCTGTCCCGTCTCCGCTCTTCAGCTCACTCATGCCCTTACCCCCCCCCCTCCCCCCTCTTTTTCCCTAGTAATAATACTAGTATATCTGTTACCTCTGCGTCCATTTTTCTCTTCTCGTCAATCCTTTCCCCTGAAGATGGGTCCCACGTTCGTCTCCACGATGGCACGATCGCATCCCGATCCAACCAGTGGTCCATGCGAATGCACGAGAAACAAAGAGAAAGAGAGAGAGGGAGGGAGAGAGAAAGAGGGAGAGAGAGAGGGAGATGGAGAGATGATGATGATACTCCA
Organism: Geosmithia morbida; assembly: GCF_012550715.1. Classification (NCBI taxonomy): domain Eukaryota; kingdom Fungi; phylum Ascomycota; class Sordariomycetes; order Hypocreales; family Bionectriaceae; genus Geosmithia; species Geosmithia morbida. The sequence goes on from NW_023336197.1 coordinate 638,282, forward strand.
GCATCCTCCCCCCCCCCTTCCTCTCTTTTGTTTTTTTCTGTCACCTTGGCTAATCTGTAAGAGTATTACTTTCTCTCTGCTTGCTTGATGGATTGCTCTGCTTGCTCTGCTTGCTCTGCTTGCCCTGCTTCGCTCTGCTTCGCTCTGCTCAGCTTCCATGGCCCAACGCACCCTACTACTTGTGGCATAGTACGTTCTTGCGGCTCTGGCCCAACCCCATTTCTGCCGCCCTGTCGGATCAAGACTCTACATGCATACTCCGTACACTTCCTCTCCTCCGTCTGGATGGCGTCCTACTATCCACTCTAGTCTCTCTCTCTCTCTCTCTCTCGCCATATCTCTTCTCGGCGCTCACTCTTCTCCCCATCTCTTCTTTCGAATGACCCTCCCACGAAGCCGTAACGGGTAATACTACTCTTCCTCGCACATGAATAAGTTTAGCCAAAAACATCGGAGAGGAAAGGGGAGCCCCCTCTTAGGACTAGAAGCTGTTTGGCTGTTTCAGGAAGATACAGAGTTTGACGCTATGCATGTAAGCTGGCTGGGAGAGGAGAAGAAATGGGGAAAGCACACGATTCCTTTCGACGGATTTCTCGATCCCGAGTGCCCCGGTGGTGGACATTTCCATGAATCTGTCCACGTCTCTCCATATATCTCCATACATCTCCATATATCTACATCTCCTAGCTGTGTCGTGTCACAATGTCCTAGGCTGTATGCGTGTATGCGAAGGTGAACGACTTGGATGCTATAACACCTAGAAACCCTGACCCCCCCCCCCCCCCTCCTTCTTCCCGCCATTCCTCTCTCAGGTGCCTGCTCCCCACCCGCTCCCAAGACACTTGTCAAGGTTGAGAATCATCGCCACCCACCGAGAGCCTCCAAGACGGTCCCCCAAAGTGCTGACCGAGGAGGTGAAAATGCTCATCTGGCCCTTGGGACGCCGAGGGACGGAGCGACGAGTGATGGAGCGGAATTTCCCCTCCTCTTCCTCTCCACCCTCCGCTCTCTGCTCTCTGACCTCAAGCCTTGGGAGATCTTGGACCTCGAGTCTTCGAGCTTGGCCGTGAGCGGTATTCTTGGTTCGTGAAAGGTTCGTGAGATGGTAAAGAAGAAAGTCTCCCATCCTTCCCGCCAAGAGTCGAGTTCTGGACAACGCCTCCCCCCACCAAGCCTCGCTCGTCTTTCTTGGCTTCGAGACTCTTACCCATGACAGACCGCATCTACTTGGCAGGTGATGAGGCGTAAGGTCATATGGTCTGTTCGTGGCTTCCCCCCCAACCTAAGTCAACTTCTTTTTCTCTACTCTCTTCTCTCATGGTCTAGTCAAGATGGAACCAGACGCTCGCGCCAAGAGGAAATGAACCGAGCCGCCTTCCCAGCAAAAGAAGAAAAGAACCAGCTCTAGACTGCAGGGCGTGTAATAGAAAGTTGGAGTTTTTTTTCTCTTCTTTTTCTCTTCTTCTTTCTCTCTTCCCCAGGTATCGGTGACTTGTCATATCGGATACTGCATAGTGATATTCTTGCTCTCTACATACTACCATCCTCTATTGATACTTACTAGTAATATGGTATTACCGGATACTAGATACCTCGGTGAACCTTACCCCCAGTTTATGTCACCTGTAGCTGGAGAAGAAGCAGAGCGTATTGTCGAAGCAGTCACGAGGGAACCGGGTCGCTCTAGGAGAGAGCTTCTCCAGGTCTAGAGGCACAGATCACGAGGGAGAGGCAGATGCGGACGGTTGTGTCGCATCGCAAATTACCCTCGGTCGATGTATGATGGCGGGATGCGCGGCCCGGCCGTTGAACCGCGTGAGCTGAGAGAGGGGGGGGGGGGGGGGGGGGTGATGAAGTATATGTAAAACATAAGCAGAAAAACTGGTTTATTCCTGATTTCTAAGAAGGAAACCCTAGCTATGACGGCTATGAAGGATGGATGGGAAACATTATTAATAATGACGATGATGATGATGATGAAAAGAGAGTCACAAGATGTCCATCGCTACAGCTTACACGCGGGACACGAGCGAGAGCATCATCGTCACGACTTGATCGTCTACAGATGATGCTGAACCGCTCCCTCCCGGTCCCCGGCCAACAGAGAGCCAAGCCTCGGCAACTTCGGATCCCGTAGGTGAATCTGCAACGCACGCGCGTTCATCGATTCCATCGCTGGTGGAACATGCAGGAATGCCAATGGTCCCCAGTCTCCCCTCTCCTATCAGTCTAGCGTGTCCTCCTCCCCCACGGAGGATTATTATCCATACGAGCAATACTGTGTGCGTATCACCTGCAGAGATGTATCTATATCGGTTCAGAGGTTTACATGGCAGGAACTGGTACACTTGACTCTCTCTCAGACACACATACACACACATTCTCTCTCTCTCTCTCCCGTTTCAGAACAGCCCACATGGCTTGCCGTTGCCCCCATCGACGTTTGCTTGCATGTCTTTGTGTGTGCTCGTAATTTCCAGCCAATTTTTTTTCTCTTTCTTCTCAGACATGGTAGTAGTATCGACCACCTGGGCAATAACTGCAATGCTCTATCTACAGGAGGGGGGGGGGGTGCGATATGGCTATTCTTCTCCTTTCAGTCTCAAGAGGATGGATCATGGCATGTACGATTTTAAAGTGAAACAGGCTTATCACCGAGTAATCTATAATAATCTATAGACCAACTTGTCCTTTACTTTCTGTCAGCATGCAAGGCATACGCGCATGCGAAACATGGACAGGGCAGGGTAGGACCTCCCCCCCCCCGTCAGTCGTGCTACCGGCTTATTGGCATCCGCAGCAATACTAAAAACTTGCTTTTCTCTAGATATATCGGTGCATGTTTATGCAAAGGAAACTTCTCCACGAGACGAAAAGCTTGAATTTTCTCCCAAGGAACAGGGAACAAACCTAGGAGATCCCTCTGCATCGTATCATCAGTCACGAAAGAAAAGAAGAGAAAAAGAGGGTCCCGTTCCATATCAAAACAAGACGTGCTTTTACCAGATAGATGAATGGAAAGATGGATGAAGTAAAGACTGAGAAGAAAGAGAAGGCGAAGAAGAAGATGCAACCGAAATTGTTTTAATAAGAAATTAATTTTTTTTTTTAAAAAAAAGGTCGCAGCCCTCTTCCCAACTCGTCTCCTAGCACGTTTCATCCTCAATCTTGTTCCGGAGGGGAAAGGAAGAGAGGAGGCGAGGATGACAAGGGAGAATGATGCATGTGCAGATTCTAGGGCGTGAGCATCCTACTACGCCAGATGCACGGCCTTGCTTGTGAATCATTGGCTGTTTGAAGCTATATTATCATGCTCTCTTTGCTCGGGACCATCAAACGTTCGGCCTGTCGAGACCTTTTGGCCCGATCCGGGGTATGAGAGACGGAAGGAGAAGGAGGAGAAGTTTGGTCTCCTCTGATCAGAGAGGTTCTCTCCTCTACCTGCCTTCGAGACTCGATGACCGTCATCTCGATCGTAGTCAAGGACCGGCCAGACTTGTCGTCATATATCCCACACAGAAGAACAGCACGTACGGTGTCTTCACGACAGGCCGTCTTGATGTGTCTCTTTTTTTTTTTCCTTCCTCTCCCTTTCTCCTTCTTCTTCTTCTTTTCGGAGGGGGGAGGGGAGGGGGCAGGGGTGGGCAGAAAATGTAAAGCATCGGATAGATCATTTGTAGAGGATTGACTAGAGTGTAGAGGAAGAGAAGAAGAAAACCTGTTAACGGAATTGAAGTTGCAGTGCATCATGGTGATACGATATTACCCGCTTTATCACACATGCCGTCCTTCCTCTTCGGTGGAGGTGAAGCATATAAGTGGACTTGATATCATACTTGGAAGCACTGCGCATGGCATAGCCTCGTCGTGGAATCAGCATGAGGTGATGCGGGTACCGGTATCGTATACCTTGTGAGAGGAGGCAGAGTATGTGACCTTTCATGAGAGCCATCGCAACGAATCCAGTCCCTTAGCTTGACGTGTCGCAGCCGGCCAGCTCGGGTGGCCATGCTGATGCATGTAGAGTGTGGTCTGTGCCAGCTGTAAGATACTGTCGAGGGCATATCTGCCTTTGACTGAAGATGCTGGTTACGAATGATATCGACAGCCTGGTATTCGACATGCCGATCGAATTCACCCTTGCTTGGGTGATCATGATTTCTACTTTAGCATGCTGTACATGTTTTGTTGTACGGAGCCGCGGGTGTATGGAGCCGTAGACGTGCTGACTTTCCTGTCCCCCAAGTAGCATAGCAAGACGATACCACGTATGTGTGATGCTACAACGGCAACGGAGAAATATATATATATATGTATATATATATATATATATATATATATATTTGCAAAGAAACTTGCTCGATGTATTCGTGTTGGAGCTGGACGTGGCAGACTATCGACAGACAAGAGAGTGGGAGATGCCATCATCGCAAAGAGATCTCTACTACAGGGTAATCAATCCCGGTAGGGCAGAGCAATCTTGGGCCATGTTCTTCTTGTCCCAAGGTCCAAGACAGAACCGACGACTGGAGTGGGGCCGCACCTCACCTTCTCTCACCTTCTGGTCTTATCTCGACGACGCAGAAGCCCAGCCCAGCCTCGGCATCGACAGATTACGCCCGCCATCACTCTGACTCCTGGCAGTACCGATATCTATACAATGCTCCTGTGGCGTGAGAGCCACGGCTAAGCTGATCCTGTATAGAACCCCTTCGAGGGCAGAGCAGTGGAGGATAACCTCTTGTCGGCAAGTTTCATTTTCTTTTCTTTTCTTTTCTTTTCTTTTTTTTTTTTAAAAAAAAAACAAGAGGATGAGGAAACGTTGAAACATCTCAACACTGTCAACCAGCAACGCCGCCGATCCGGATGACAAACTCGTCGTCGTCACGCCCTCGTCTGGCAGCCTGCCTCGTCTGCCGACGCAGCAAGATCAAATGTAACTGGGCCCCCGAAGAGGCCAGATGCAGACGGTGCATCCAGCTCGGCAGGGAATGCGTCCGTCCAGACGTCCATGTCGGTAGACAGAAGGGTATCAAGAAGTGAGTTTTTTTTTCTTCAATTTTTTTTCCAAATATCTTTTTTTCCCCCCCTAGTCTGACTCTCGGCAACACCACAATACACATGCACACACACACACACACACACAAAGAGGCAGCAAGGCAAAAAAAAGATCAAAGAGAGAGAAGAGATGAGTCTGACCTTGTAAAAAGCAAACGTGTCGGCCTAGACAAGGCATTATACCAGGTCGAGCAAGCCGTCAGGAGGACGCTGAACGGTTATGAAGCACCGGGAACCAACGCCGACGGTCACGTCGTTCTCGCCCGTCTGAAGGCCCTTCTAGGTGAGACCGCAGCGAACAATGGCCAGACAGACGTGCAATATCCGCAGCAGCAGCAGCAGCAGCAGCAGCAGGATGAAGCCATGATGGATGGAGACGGGACCGGGGAGGACGAAGATGATGATGAGGAGGACAAGGACACGACTACGAGCAGCGACGGCTATGCCGCCGCCTCTTCTGTCCCAGGGCACCACCAACCTGACGGCAACACCATCCCGTCGACGACGGCCGGGAACGGCGAGAGTCTGGCCGTCGACGACGCCGAGAACCCACTGCAGCTCCTCGCTCGGGCATCCTACTTCCAGCCTCACGAGCGGCCGGCTCCGGCATCATCGTCGGCAGCAGCAGCAGCAGCAGCAGCATCAGCGACGGCGACGGCGGCGGCGGCGGCGGCAGAGGCCCGACCGTCATCCGAGACAGCCACGGCGTCTGCGGTGACGGTCCCGGTGACGGCGCGTAGCGGCAAGTATCGCGCGCGGGAGAATCACGACCACCATCACGGTCACATGGCCGCTGCCACCTCCTACTCGGCACATGCGGGGAAATCGGCATCGTCACCGGAAACGCGTCGCCTACGACGCTTCTTTGCGTCGGGCATGCGCGCAAATCTAGATGTAGGTCCGGACCTGGATCCGATCGACCTGGGGTTGACTAGCATGGACGAAGCAGTCGCTCTGTTTGCATAGTGAGTTTTTTTTTCTTCTTTAATATTTATTTCTCTTCTTTTTAAATTTTTTTTTCATACTTTTTGCCGATTTCTTTTGATAGAGAGAGAGAGAGAGAGGGAGAGAGTACTGACCTCTCAGCTTTCACGAGAATCTCGCCCACACAAGATGGGGAATGGACCCCCGAATCTACACACTGGACTACACCCGATCCCGCTCGGCCTTCCTGACCACCTCCATCATGGCGGCCTCGGCGCTTTTCTGGACCGAGGGCGGCGCCCTGTCCAGGCGTCTGTCCGACCACGCAGAGAGGCTGGTCAACCTGGTCATGCAGAAGCGGTACAAGTCGGTCGAGATCGTCCTCGCCTTCCTGGCAAACGTCCCGTGGATGTCCCCCGGCCCGCACAGCACCGACGACGGGACGTCCGTCTACATCTCCATGGCCATGACCATCGCCATCGACCTGTACCTGCACAAGGTCATCATGCCGACCGACCTCACGGGCCAGGGCGCCGCCGTCACCGTGAGCCGCGGGGACTGCCTCGACCCCAGGACCGCGCTCGAGATGGACGGCTTCCCCGACCTCGATCCGCTGTCTGATCGGGGGGTCCTGCTTCTCAGGGGAAGGGAGCGATGCTGGATATCTCTCTTTGTACTGGAGAGAGGGTAGGCTTCTCCTCTCCTCTCCTCTCCTTCCTCCTTCTCCTTCTCCTCCCATCCTTCCTCCCCCCTCCAATCTCCTCCTGTTCAGAGTTAACGCTGCTGTTTAGGATGTGTCTTGCCCGTGGACGTCCGTTTGCCGTCCCTGTCACGCGGTCCCTCAAGGTCTGTGATGACTGGCACAAGTCTCCTCTGGCAGAGTCTCAGGACGGGCCTCTTCTGTCCATGGCCATCATGAGGAGAGATCTGGTACGTGCCTATCCTCGGCGTGAGGGGTCACCTCCATAGATGTGCCAGACCCCCATATATCCCTTCCCGCTAACACGCAACCCCCCTCTCCAGGACGGCCTCTTCACCACCGTGCGCAACATGTGCGACGCATCCCAGGCCCCGACGACGAGCGAGGGCTCCCTGGCAGCGCAGTCGATCGAGTCTTCGATCGAGTGCTTCTTCGACCAGTGGTACTCGAACTGGGGGGAGGCCATCGGGGCTGGCCCGGAGCGCCGCCTCCCGCCCTACGTGGAGATACTGGTGACGCACACGCGGCTGTCCCTGTACGGCAGCGTCATCAACCACCCGACGGCGTCGATCGAGGTGCGGCGCTTCTTCCGCACGGCCGGCCTCTCCTCGGCCCTCAACGTGATGCGCGTGGCCATCCAGGGCGAGACCCAGCTGCGTTCTATGCCCAACAACACGGCCATCATGATCTCCTTCGCCGCCTGCTTCGCCCTCACCCTGAGCGCCTACGCCACCGGGGGCTCCTCCTTGGCCCCGAGCGTGAGGAAGCTCATCGACGAGGTGGCCGGCGTGCTCGTCCGCACGGGGGGGGTCACCCCCCACCGCAATGGGCTGTCTACCCTCTACGGCCGCCACCTCCGTCACATCGTAAGGAGAGCCGCCAAGACGGCTGGGCCGGCACCGGCAGACGGTCCACTGATGCCGCGCATGCCTGTCACGACTACGACGTCGCCGTCCACTACGGCGGCCAATTCCACCACACCACTCAGCCTGCACGACTTTGTCAACACGTCCCCTCCTCCTCTCCCTCCACCGCTCCCTCCACCACCTCCTCCATCTCGTCATCGTCATCATCATCATCATCATCATCCGCCTCCTGCCACGCATCCTTCACATACCTGCATCTCGTCTTCCATGGACCAGGAACAGCAGCAGCAGCAGCAGCAGCAGCAGCAGCAGTTGCCACCACCACCCCCTCCACAGACGCAACAACAGATACAGCAGTATCGGCAGCAACGGCAATTCTTGTGGCCTGAGACGCTCCAGTTCTCGGCAATGTCTAACGATCAGATCATGCACGTTCTCAGTCAGCCGGACAATGACTTTGAGCCTACTTTTGATGGTCTGTCATGGGACGATATGAGCAATTTTGACTGGCTGCACTGGCCCGAGTTTGGCAGTTAGTAGCAAGTTACGCATGTTTTTTATTTATTTTGTTTTTTTTTACCTGTTGTGATTTTTCTTTCTATGTAGATAATTATAGTCATGCTGTTGCAAGCAAATAGATACTGGTAATGAAGTGAGAGAGAAGGAATAAAAAATAAGATGAAAAGAAAAGAAAAGGAAACAATGAAAAAAAAAGGTAAAAATACAGATAATTGATGGGTCTTCCCGGTCGGCAAAGTGAGGTTAGACGATGAAAACCCCCATGTCGTCATCCGGGTTCTACTTCTGGCATCCCATTCGCTCCCCCCCCACTTCGGCATACATTTTTGATCTGCGACAGAGGCCAACAGCGGCCCCGGGTTCAGGATGAGACCAGCCTTGATCTTCTTGCATTCATAATCTCCTTCAATCGTTCGGTGAGGAGGGAACATTGAGAGAGATTTACATACGAGGCCGCGAAAACAAAAAGAAGAAAAAAAAGGGCACGGTGCACAGGGGGCCAAATCAAGAATCAAAAACCAAAAATGGCTTTAGCAATCCGTCTTTTGCGCCCAGTCGCCAGACCTCTACCACGGACCGCCGCGACGACGACGACGACTACAGCAGCAGCAGCAGCAGCTACTTATCGTCGCGCCGTGTCACCCGCTTGGCAGCGAAGCGATCCGACTTGCCGACCCAGCACATTCAGGACGCTGATCACGACGGCGTCGTCGGGCCAGCCTAGGTCATCCAGACGCGGCGGATCGAAAGTGTTCAAGTCGGCGGACGAGGCCGTGGCAGATGTGCAGTCCGGGTCTACCATTCTCAGCTCCGGGTTCGGCCTATGCGGCGTGGCAGGTATGATGATGACACCGCCCAGCGCTGACAGAAGTGCTCTCTCTCTCTCCCCCCCCCTCACTGTTCCGTAACAAGAGCAGCAAGTACAGCAAGAACGACAGCCCGTCTGACATCCCACTCACAGAGACGCTCATCCTCGCTCTGAACCGTCGAGGCGTCGGCTCCCTCCACTCGCTCACGGCCGTATCCAACAATGCCGGCGTAGAGGGGAAGGGGGGGCTGGCCATCCTGACGGGGGCCGGTCAGGTGGACCGGCTCATCCTGTCGTTTCTGGGGAACAACAAGGCCCTCGAGAAGGGGTATCTGAGTGGGGAGTTGGCCGTCGAGCTGTGTCCTCAGGGGACTCTGGCCGAGAGGATCCGTGCTGCTGGGGCTGGTATCCCGGCTTTCTATACGCCTACTGCTGCTCGTGAGCTCCTTTCCTTCCTCCGCCTTCTTCTTCTTCTTCTCTCTCCTTGGCAGAATCTGCTCATACGTCGGTGCTTGGTGTGGACACTGACATCTTTGAAAGATACTCTCGTGCAGGATGGTGAGATCCCCGTCCGTCTGGACCCTTCTGGAAAGGTCCTGGAGAAGGGAAAGAAGAGGGAAATCAGGGAGTTTGAGGGTCGGTCGTTCCTCATGGAGACCGCTCTCCGGGGTGACGTTGCCATTATACGGGCCTGGAAAGCGGATAAGGCGGGGAACTGTGTCTTCAGGTGGGAAAAAGAAAACCTCCTTTCTTCATTCTCCTCTCTCATCATTATCGGTCTACACCTGTGTAATCGTTATTGCCTTTTTTTTCTAAAAAAAAAAAAAAAGAAAGAGAGAAAAGGAACAAAATGAGGGGAAAAAAAAGAGTAACTTGACGTGCATCCATACTGACTCATCTCAGATACACGACAAAGGCATTCGGCCCCCTCATGGCCAAGGCGGCCAAGACGACCATTGTCGAGGCCGAAAACATCGTCGAGATAGGCGAGCTCAAGCCCGATGAGATCCACCTTCCTGGAATCTTTGTCGATCGTATAGTCCCCGCCACGGCCGACAAGACGATTGAGGTCCTCAAGACCCGACCCAGCACTGCCGCGTCGGACAAGGGCAACAGGGAGGACAAGACCCGACCAACAGCCAAGAGCGGAGATCAGGAGAGGAGGGACAGAATCGGTCGCAGGGCGGCAGACGAGCTGCGGGAGGGATACTATGTCAACTTGGGCGTCGGTATCCCCACCCTCGCCGCCACCTTCATCCCCGAAGGACGCAAGGTGTGGATTCAGTCGGAGAACGGCATTCTGGGAATGGGACCGTACCCGACTGAGGATGAGGTTGATGCGTAAGTCTCTCTCTCTCTCTCTCTCTCTCCCCTCTCAGGCGTACACACACACACAGCATACACAGCATACACCGACATTGACAATGAATTCCAGGGACATCGTAAATGCCGGCAAAGAGACCGTCACCCTCATCCCCGGTGCATCGTGCTTTGACTCTTCCGAGTCATTTGGCATGATTCGCGGCGGTCACGTCGACGTTTCCATCCTCGGTGTAAGTCTCCCGATGCATCTGCTACATAATCACATCTGTCTCTCTCGCTCACACACACACACCAGGCCCTCCAAGTCAGTGCCACAGGCGACCTGGCCAACTACATGATCCCCGGCAAGGTCTTCAAGGGCATGGGGGGAGCCATGGACCTCGTGGCCAACCCTGATCAGACCAAGATTGTCGTGGCGACGGAACACGTCGCCAAGGATGGATCCTCCAAGATTGTCCAGGACTGTAGCCTTCCCTTGACGGGGGCTCGGGTCGTGAGCACGATCATAACTGACCTGGTATGTCTTCTCTCTTGACCGTATCATTCCACTTGATAGCCTATATATGAAAAGAGTGTTATATATATATATATATATAGAGGGAGAGAGAGAGAGAGAGAGAGAGAGATAGACAAAGACACGATACTGACAGAAAACACCCACAGTGCGTCTTTCAAGTCGACAGGATCAATGGTGGTCTCACGCTGACCGAGTTGGCCCCCGGCGTGACGGTGGATGAGGTCCGCGGCAAGACGGATGCCTCATTCGAAGTAGAGGGTGACCTCAAAGTTATGGACTGATGTATCACCGCGGAGAGATGTATATGTGCAGAGACCCAAATGGACAGAGGATTGATGAAACTTGATGCATCAAGATGAAAATACAAGTCCCCGAAAGAAGACGGACGGCATTGGCATTCTCCGTTCATTCTCAAAAAATATGAAATGAAGAAAAAAAAAGTCAACAGTCAACAGTCAACAGTCGCGGGATCCACAACTGACGGGAGAGCTCTCGGAGCTACTTTACTTTGGCGGGGGGGAAAGTATTCTGGTATTACGGTACGGAGTACGAAGTAATAATGACAATGTAAATATCAGCTGGAGAGAAGATGAGGGGCGAAGGTCCCCCACTTCGGGATTGACGATTAAAGGGAACTCCATCTCCCCTTGTCCTTCTTACTCTTCTCTCCATCTGCTCAGATTTCCCCCTCCCCCCCCCCTTTCATTCTCTATACGTCAGCCAATCGCAATCACACAGCGTTCAGCGCGAAAAAAAAAGAAGGCAGAAGAAGAAGAAGAAGGAGGAGAAGGGAAGAAAAGAACATGTCTCTCCAGGTCCTCCGCCGTCGCAGCCCTCTCGGCACCGGTCTGGAAGCTGAGCTGGCCGTCATTCGCAATCCGAATCCCACTCCTGCCAAGATTAATTCCCCTCCAGAGGATGTAAGTGAGAAAGAGAAAGAATCAAGATAAACCAGTCAATTTTTTTTTTCTGGAAACTTTTGTTTTCGTAAAGGAGCAGAGAGGAGAAAAGTATCGGGAAGAAGTGGGAGAAGAAGAAGAAGAAAAGGGAAAGGGAACAAGAGAGAAGAGTTAATAATCCATCAACACCCCCCTCTCTACAGATCGACAGCCTCAACGCCCAAGGCGACTCCTTCACATTCGACGCCTTCTCCATATCCGACGCCCACGAGCTAGGTCACCTTCTGAGCGCCCGTCTGCGCAGCCTGCCGGGCTCGTCGCCACCGGTCCTCATCTCCATCAGCCTCGCGTCCGGCCTGGTGGTGTACCAGTCGACGACGGGGCCGGGCGTCAAGCCGGACAACGAGCTCTGGGTGCAGCGCAAGAGGCGCAGCGCCATGCGCTGGGGCTCGAGCACCTGGCTCCTCCACTGCAAGTACGGCGGGGACGAGGAGGCCTTCGCGGCCAAGTTCGGCATGGGCCGCGACCAGGCCGCGCAGTACGCCATACACGGGGGCGCCGTGCCCATCTACGTGCGCGGCGTGGAGGGCGTCGTCGCCGTCGTCGTCGTCAGCGGGCTCAAGCAGCACCAGGATCACGGTGTCATTGTCGACGTCGTCAAGGAGAATTGGGAGCCTGTGCAGTAGGTGCGTCGGAGGTGGTTGCATACGCACACATACACACACACACATGACCATATACATGCACACACACATATATATATATAAACATTCATACATGTACATGAGACGTGTGTTCCGAGAAGACGAGACCAGAGGGGATGAATCAACGTCCATTCTTCTCTTCCCTATGCAAGATGCAGATGTTGGGTAGAGCAGAATTCAATCACATTCCTGAATGGCCATCTGGACATGCGCAGCAGCCGATCTGCCGCACCCCGGAGGGCGTACCGCTCGGCCCCATCGGTGAATACGTCGTAGTACATCATCGCCATGACGGACGCGTGGAAGGTGCCGTGTTCCGACTCTGTGCGGTCTGCGGCGATGCCGTGGAGCTCCATGATGAGATCCTTCGTCTGCTGCTGAGCGGCAGCCGAATCCGGTCTGTCGATGTCGGTCAGTCATGCATGCTTCCGACGTCGTCATGATGGGGAGCGCAGGGTAGAGTCTGGGGCAGAGAGCATACCCTGTCCTGTGTCGACCGATGGTCAGGATAGCCCGGGCCATCTTGGCCAGCTGGATGCAGTACATCTCCGTCCTCGAGTTGAACCAGAGCAGCGGCAGAAGCTCTCCGTTGGAGCGGTCCGGCTCCCTGTGGAATATAGGCTGGATTCCCATGAGCGTGTTGTTCTCCAGGTGTCTCTGCTGGGCAGAGAGCTCATCTAACGCACACACACGCACATACGTTAGCCTTCCACCAGACACACATGTCCGGAAGGGGACGGGTAAAGAGACAACGCACCCCACCGGGAATCTGACGCTCCATCGCCAAAGTACAGCTGCAGGACCTCAATCATGTGTATCGTCGTCTCATGTATGAACGAGATGTCGGGCGAGCACCTGGCACTGGTGACGGCGGGGCACTTCCCCGACGAGAGGGCGTAGTAGACTTCCTGCCGCAGCACCATCAGGTATGCCGCCTGTACCAGGCCGCTATGGGGGAAGCGGGCCTTGAAGCTCGCGCTGTGCAGGATATCGTTGATCGTGGGGAGCAACGTCTGCGGCGCCGGCGGCGTGCCGTCCCCTTCGGGCCGAGGGCCAGGGTGGTAGTCCTCCCCGAGCAGCTCGACCTGCCTCAGCAGGACGGCGACGACGACGATGCCCTCCAGCTCGTCGCCGTCAAAGACCTGGTCGAACAGGCCGAGGGCGGGGATGCACTGCTGGACGTACTCCGTGACCGAGCTGGGCGTCACATGCTGCGACAGCTGGTCTAGGTACCACAGCTTCTCCGGGAGGGGGTCCGGCGCGGGGAGCGAGCAGAGCAGGTACCGAGCCGACAAGGCCAGGATGGCGCTGAGGATGTGCGGCTTCGACCGAGCGATGAGCGGGATGACCAGTTCGAAGTGGCGGTCCGGATCGGCAATGTCGAGCTGTTTTTTTTTTTTTTTTTTTTTGGGGGGGGGGGGGTTTCCCTGTCAGCCATTCCCCTCTGTACTCTCTTCTCTCTCTTTCCACATATTCTTTTCCTTTGTCTTCTCTCTCTCTCTCTCTCTCTTTTTTTCTTAAAAAAAAAAAGCAGATGGGAGTAGAGCGCACACACACGAGACCACTTACCCAGCCTGCCACCTGATCGAGATAGTACTTGAGAAGACACGCCTCTCGGAAATCCTGCAGCGGAAACTGCCTATGCTCAGCATGTCTGCTCCTGACAGCCGTGATAGCCGGATGCGTATTCTCCACGCCGCCACCGCTCAGCATCCCGGCGTCGGCTGGATATCCAGTCTGCGGCGGCGACACGCCATGCTCCAGACCGTACGAGACCACCGTAGGCAGCGACAGTATACGGTCGTTCGGCCTCGGGAACGGGACGGTGGCGGCGACGGCGGCGTCGTTGCCACCTACCCAGCCTCCCGCGGTGGCTGCATCGGCCAGCATCTCGAGGTGATGATGGTGCGACGGCATGCCAGCCTGGGCCGGCGAGCCAACCGACTCTTCTTCTCTCGGTGACCCGTCCAAACTGCTCGGACCGTCTCCCGTCCCGACGTTCCTACCCAGAGGGTCTCCCGGAGGGTCTCCCGGAGGGGGATCCAGGCCATCCGGTGCTCCTAGGGGGATGGCCTTGTCGAAGCAGACTGTACGTGGTCATCAGAAGAGGCGGAGATGAGAGAGGGAGAGGAGGAGGAGGAAGAGGAGGAGGAGGAAGAGGAGGAGGAGGAGGAGACATACACTTTCTCGCACGGCTGTTGACCCATCTCTGGTCTCGGGAGAATTTACCCTCGCTCGACTTGATGAAGCGCGTCGTCTTGGAGGGCAGACGACACTCGAGTTTCTTGATCCTACACCGCTCGCAGACGGGACGCTGTCCGTCACCTGGGCTTGATTCTCAGCAGTGAAGGGGGAGGAGGGGGGGGAGGAGGGGTTCCTGTTTCAGTGAGAGAGAGAGAGAGAGAGAGAGAGGGTGAATTGAATTGCCTCTTCTTCTTCTTCTTTTTTCATACATTTTAGATGGCTTTCTATAACAAGAAGAAGTCAGCATCATCTTCGTACATAGAGGAGAGTAGGATGTGCGCACCTTTGCATGGGACGCAGGGGACTCTTCTCGGTGTGGGCATATTGGGGGGGGGGGAGAGACCGTAGAGGTGGGCTCAGCCCTTGCTGGCTGCCTTGACGAGGGTCACCGTATAGTGTCAATCGACAGTAAGATATTACGGGTCGGACAGTCTGGAGGAGAGGAGAGGAGCATCGAGAGTAGAAGTTGTAGATGGTAACGTGACTTTTTTTTTTTTCCCCCCCGTCCAGTTTCTCGGTATGGTTTCCCCGTGTGATGGAAGGTGGAGATGGATGGGGTTGACATTGGGGAAGCGGGGCATTAGTTTCTAGTCGGTACTGTCACTATCATTATTGTTATTACTCGTCTTTTTCTTCTTTCTCTTCTTCTTCTTCTTCTTCAGATATGAAAAAAAAAAAAAAAAAAAAAAAAAAAAGGTATCGATTCAAAATTGAGTCGTACGTGTTCTAGCTAGGATGGAAAGAAAGAAGAAGAAAAAAAGTCGTTACTCTGATCCATTACCACCTCTCGCTTTGAGATGTACAAAATTAAAAGAAGAGATGAGAAAGAAGAAGAGAGGGGAAAAAAAAGACCGAATCTCTCACTGCCCGCAAGTATACTCTATCCAGAATCCATTCTCCTCGTCCGTAGAGAGATAGACATGCGCCGGGGTGGTAGGATCATACAGTTCCATCTTGAGATAGATGTCCCCAGCACATCGGACACCGCCGGCAACGTGGTCCGACGGGCCCTGTACGTCGTCCCACGAGGTGAAGTCGGGAGACAGGCTGGGCGCCGCCTCGGCGTCGTCGTCGGCCGCCTTCACGTACGGCTCTATGGAATCGTAGGTGATGGGCTCGTCGTCCTTCGGGATGCCCGAGAGCTGCGTGACCTTGACGAGGGCGTACTCCCCGTCGACGAGGAACACCCTGTCCTCCCTCGAACCCTGGGACCATCCGAGCGTGCAGGACTCGGCGCCGTCGGGGATGCCGCTGAAGACGAGGACCTGCTCGAGGCTGGACCGGTTGCCGTACGACTGGACCTCGAACCCGGACGACGGTCCCCGGCTCAGGCTGCGCTGCTGCGGGTACACGTTCCACGATACCGGCCCGGGCGCGCGGGTCGTCGTGCTGGTCGCGTTGGGCCCCATCGCGCCGCCGCAGTATGTCCCGTCCGTCCTCGGCCTCACCACGGCTGCCGCTGCTGCTAGGCATGGCAGTGAGAGGGCGTACATGATCATGTTTCGGATCGCCATGTCTGTTTCTGCTCCTGTTCCTCGTCGTTTCGTCCTTGTCGTCTCCAGTCTCTCCAGGGCTCTCTCCTCTCTTTCTTTCTTTCTTCTCTCCTCCTCTTCCTTCTTTCTCTTGTGTTTGGGGGGGCGCTTGTCGCTCCTTTGTTTCTGATGTCGATTGGATGTGTGAACGGTCAGGATGTGCGACCAGGACTGAAGAGCGAAGACGGATGTGAGAGTATCCTGTCGTTCTCAATGTCTATCTGCCAGAAAAGAAAAGAAGAAAGAAACTGAAGAATAAAAATAAGAATAAAAAAATAAAAAGGGGGGGGGGGAGAAGACGTTATGAGGGCCCGCCCGCCACCCTCGAAAAATGTCTTGTTCCCTAACCCCCCGACCTCTCATGTCTTGGCACTGCATACTCGTACATCCTCTTCTTTCCCATCTGGCTCCGTACGTGTATGCAATGTCTCACTTAGTTCATCTCCATCCATCCCTCGCAGAGTTACCGGTGAGCTTCCCCACGGTCTAGAGGGGGCTGGAGACTCCGGGAAAGACGTATTTCTGTGTATCCCCCCCCCCCCCCCCGGCTTCCAGCATTTTGGCCTGTAACGCAACTAATAAATCCGCCGGCTAACCCGGCGAGTGACATGGTTCTGAAGTATCACCATCGGGGTGGGGGGAGATTCTTCTACCTCCTTGGCAATTCGCCGTCGACGTTCCCAGCCTTCGTCGTCTGCCCCTTCTTTCACTCTGCGGTTGCGGCGTGGTGGTTCTCGTAACATGTCTTGGATATGCGGACGGGTAGCACGACGTGAGAGAGAGAGAGAGAGAGAGAGAAAAGGTACAGATTGACCCTTTACAAGGCCCAGCCTCTTTTTTCTCTTGGCAGTGTCTTGGCAGTGCAGTCTTGTTTCTCTCCCTCCTGTGACGTGTCTGTGTGCCGATCATTTTGTCATCACCTGTACAGGTAGGTTGACCTTTCGTTTTATGATGGTCCCCCCCCCCCCCTTCCCCTGGTCTTTTGTTTTTATTTATGCATAATGTTGTTTATTTCGTGGTATGAAGACTGCAGCGGTGAGTATGTGCGTACGACAACCCGATATGAAAAAAAGGAAATGAGAGGAGGAGAGGAGGGGGGGGGGGAAGAGTAAGGGGAAGAAAATCTATGAAAAGAGGCCCATGCAATAACCCTCCTGTCGTCGTATACTGGGTACTGCGCGTGTACGTGCATCTGTCGTGTCCGTATCCCTCACACGTTCCCATTCCTCAGTGGCTCGATTACAACCGGCCATGTCATGATGAGATGCAAGGTGCCATCGTAAACTATTTTTGAAGAAGAAAAAAATGGGGGGAGTAGAGGAGGACGGTTCCAAGAGAGAAGAAAAAGAAAGAAAAAGGAAGAAGAGAAGAGAAGAAGGAGAAGAAGGAGAACAGATCATGCGGTGTCGGAGGCGAGAATGCGCAGGGCCCGATCGACCTCGTCCCTGTTCCCGCAGACCAGCCCGCCACGCTCATCGGTGTGAGCGAGCGGAGCGTCGAGGACGGGTCTCCCCAGGGCTGGGTCGACGGCGGCGCCCCCAGCGCACTCGACGATCAGGGCGACGGGACACAGCTCGTACAGCCTGCGCAGCTTCGGCGGGCTGGCGGGCGTGACGGGCGAGACGTAGAGGCCGTGACCCTTGACGAGGGCGTGCACCAGGTCGGGGACGAGCCCGCCGCTGTAGCGCAGGGTGTACCTCTCGCCGACGGACCTGGTCACGAGGGACATGTAGCCGGGGTCGTCGGCGGCGGCGCGGAGGTTGGCGGGGGCGAAGTAGCGCGTCCGGTACGGCGGCGAGAGCTGCAGCCGGACCCGGTCGCGCACCACGTCCCAGCGGCCGGCCCGGTCGAGCCCCAGCTCGAGGCAGAGGGCGTCCGAGGGCGAGCCGGGCACGCGCACGGCCACGACGGCCGTGGTGCGCGGGCCGAAGACGCCCAGCACGGCGGCGACCTGGCCGGTCCTCGGGTCCCGGCCCAGGGCCGACGTGCCGTCCCACACGCCCACGATGGCGCCGACGCTCCAGTTGGGCCCGATGATGGACGACCCGTCCAGCGGATCAAAGGCCACCGTGTACCGCTCGCCCGTCGCGTCGCCGTCGTGCTCGGCCCCGTCCGGGTTGACCGACGTCTCCACCGGGTCCTCCTCGCTGCTGGCCGTCGCCACGCTCGGGCAGCGCGCCAGCGCCGTCCGCATCGCCCGCTCCGCCGACAGGTCCACGTTGAGCTGCTCGTCGCCGAAGTCGTTGGACGTGCCCTCGGCCGCTACGGGGCCCGACGTGCGCAGCGCCGCGGCGATGTCCGACACGGCCGTCAGCAGGGCCGGCAGCACCGACGACCGCAGAGCCGTCCGGCTGCTCTGCGGGACGGCCGACTGCAGCAGAGCCCGCAGGGATGGGCTCCCCTGGAACTTGTCGGCCATGATCTCTGTATGTGCGAGGGGCGGTATGGCCGGCGGACGGTTCGTGTTACGGTTCAGGATCGCTGGCCACAGTTTTGCTGGTGCTTGGTGCTAGATCTGGCAGGGCCGGATGAGGGGCAGAGCCTGCCCACCACGTTTGACGTCACAGCCAGACCCCTCAACCCTAAGCTTTAGCCTTGCCATCAGTCCAGTCTACAGGAGCAGAGAGGTTTCTGTATGGCCATGATATGTTTTACGGTCTTTTTTCTTTTTTTTTGAAAAAAAAAATGGGAAGGAGGAGGGGAGGGCGGTTGTTTTTCTTCTCGCATCAATCTCCCTCCCCCTTCTTCCGTCCATCCTATCGGCCGTTTTCGATCAGGACAGCATCCCACCTATTCCTCAGAGCATGATCACGTGGCTGGCCTGGACGGTGCGTGATTGCAGCAGCAGGCAGGCTGTTCCGAGGATCCGCTCCAGCCTGGGCGGATGCCTCAATTGGTGAATGAGATCATGTGTGGGAATGTGTATCCGTCATAGACCTGGCGTCTGTACTTGAGATCCGACCATGATGCTTCACGACGAAGTCCAGAGGGGGCCTGTCAGGGGATGACGCTGCTGTCACCTGTCGCCACCCCTCTTCTTCATCACGAACCATGGCGAGCAGTAGCAGAACGCAGAGACTCCGTAGCGGATCCAATCGCGAAGACCGAAGACCCCCGCATCATGGTTGGGAGTGGATTTCTAATACAAAATAACTCCGGCTCTCCTGTCCGGGAACAGGTTCCGTACATGGTGCAGCACCTTGCTCCGTACTACCACGATTAACAGTAGCAGTACTAATAGCAATCCTCCCTCTCTCTCTCCCTCTCTCTCTCTCTCTCTCTCTCTCTCTCTCTCTCTCTCTCTCTCCTCTTCCTTCCTCGTCTTCATCCCCCTCACCAATATTATCATACATAGACACACCACATAACCCACAACTGATCAACTACAGCTGCAAAAACAAGGCAAAGACTCCCCTTTCCATTTCAGACACCAGACCATCGACATACATGACATCTCGCATATCCCAAATCGGAAAACAAATCTTCAACATGGCCAAGACAAAGTCCGACATCACCCTGTACACTGTCGGTACACCCAACGGTATCAAGGTTTCCATCCTCCTCGAGGAGCTCAACCTCGACTACAAGGTATGTGTCTCTTCTTCTATCCTATCTCAGTGAAGGGGATGGAGAGAGGAGAGAGAGACATACGCATGTAGAGTGGAATTCCAACACCCGTCACAGGTTCACACAATCTCCTTCAAAGACAATGAGCAAAAGGCCCCCTGGTTCCTCGAAATCAACCCCAACGGCCGCATCCCCGCCCTGACCGACAAGACCGAGGATGGCAAGACGATCCGCGTCTTCGAGAGTGGCGCCATACTCCAGTACCTCGTGGCCAGGTACGACGAGGAACACAAGCTATCCTTCCCTACTGATACTCCCGAGCACTGGGAGATGACTAGTTGGGTACAAGCCTCCTCCTCATCCTTCTTCCTCCTCCTTCTTCGTCGTGCATCATGGCTGACCATGTTTCAAAACAGCTCATGTGGCAGATGGGAGGGTAAGACTCCATCCCCCCCCCCCCCCCCCCCTTCACCCCCTCATACGATCTCAGCCCATCTCACGTCGTACTCACACTCATACAGCCTCGGTCCCATGCAAGGCCAAGCCAACCACTTCTTCCGTATGTATCTTCCCTTACCCTCTCCCCTCTCCCTTCCTCGCAGCTCTGTCTGACATCTGACATCCCCCTCCACAGGCTACGCCCCCGAAAAGATCCAATACGGTATCGACCGCTACATCAACGAGACCCGTCGTCTGTACCGTACCCTCGACACGCATCTCGAGAAGCAACCTAGCGGCTACATCGTCGGTGGCAAGTGTACTATCGCCGATATAGCTTCCTGGGGATGGGTAGCAGGAGCTGGTAAGCACATGTCCCTTCCCCCCATACCACCATACCACTCTTCTTCTTCTTCTTCTTCTTCAACAACAGCAGCAACAACCCCCAATCTTTCCTCCCGTCATGCTCACAAACCCACCAGCCGGGTGCAACGTCGACATCAACGAATTCCCCCACCTCAAGAAGTGGGTGTATCAGTGCCTCGAGCGTCCCGGCTTCGAGGCTGGCCGCCACGTCCCGACCAAGCACACCGCCCTCGACGCCGCCAGCAAGTCCGCCGAGGAGCTGGAGAGGGAGACTGCCGCCTCCATCGCCTGGGTGCAGAAGGGTATGCAGGATGATAAGAAGTAGGTGTCGGCTACATCTTGTCGGACATGTATAGCTCCATACGTAGCATTCAATCCAGCCTTCTTTTTTTTTTAAAAAAAAAAAGAATCAAAATAAAAAAACAAATAAAAAACAGAAAAAAGCACATCGTCCACTGTCGACACTACCGTCGCGGCCACTCGTCATTATGCCTCTGGCGGCCCTACCGAGAGTTCTCCTCGCTACGTCCACACGAACCACTGAATTAATATTATCCATGGGCTAATTCTGGAATAAAGTCTTTTCTTTATAGAATCCTCCTATAGGATAGGAGAGCTACTAAACTCGCTACGCTCGCGGTTGTACGTCAACGTAATCTCCAGCTCACTTCGCTCGCAGCAGGGTTGGAAAAAAAATGGGTAATCTCGACATTATGAATATGCGCTATAAAATGGGTTAAAAAAGACTTTAAAAACAATGGGGGGGGCGAGAAGTACAATGAAACAATAGAAAAGGAATGAACGGTAAGTAAAAGGAAGAAAGTAAATGTGATGAAAGAGCAAGGAACAGGGAAAACAAGAAGACTCCTTGATTTAAGGGGGGGGGAGGAAACCAATAGCGAGGCAAGAAAAGAAGAGAAGAAGAAAAAAACCTCGATAACGCCATACCGAGGAGAACCATGCTTCCAGCCCAGTCGAGTCAAGGACAAAGAAAACGAGTGTATGGGTCAGGATGAGCGTAGGGCGGCGGAAAGGAGGATATAAAAAGTAGAAAAAGACGAGGGTTTTTGAAGAAGGAAAAAAAAGGCCAGGAACAGCGGTCGGTCGCTAGGTGGTATATATGGTTTTATAACACAAGGGAGGGAGGGAGTGGGTGGTAAGCTATGTAAAAGTCGTAACGTCGTTAATTGAAAAGAGTGAGAAGAATGGGGAGGGGGGAAGCAGCAAGGCTGATGAGCAGAGAGGGTCGTCGCCTGTCGAGCAGGTTAGGGTACCTCATCCTGCTTCCTCTCTCGGAGGGTGGAAATGTTTCAACGTTTAGGACGGAGAAGAGAGGAAAGGAGTCGAGAAAGAAGGGCAGGGTGGCATGAGTAGAGAGGATGCTTCGGTACAAGATTGGCGGATGGGCTTGGATGCCGAGAATGGATCGACATCAGAATGGTGAGTGGATTTTGTAGGATCACATGACAACACAGCATCCGCAGCCGCCCTTGGCGTCATCCTCCTTCTCATCCGGCACCCTCTGGGCAGCCGGGGACTGAGGCTCGATCGAGGCCTGGAACATGCCACCCGACGACTGCATGGGGTTGGGGCTCGTCACCAGAGGACTGCTCGCCGCCGCCGGCTTGTCCGAGATCTTGGGCATGGTCGAGTACGATCCCGGCCGGGGAACCTGGCTCTTGGCGGCCCCGTCCGGTCGGAGGGGCCATTCCTGCCCCGGCGGCGACAGTGTGTCGTCCTGCTTCTCCTTGTCCTCCTTGTCCTCCCTGTCCTCCTTGTCCGCCGTCTTGTCGGCCCCGGCCGGTCGTGCGAGGTCCCGATCGTTGAGCGGACGGAACTCCTTGTCGTACGTGTCCCCGTGCGTGCCGTTCTTCTCCCACTGCTCCTGCTGGAGCCGGCGCGCGACCGTCGGCAGGAGCTGCTGATCCGGCGGCAGGCGCGGGTCCGGCTTGTAGGCGTTGACCAGCCACGGCGGGTCTCCCTCGGGCGGCTTCATGTTGGCCGGCTCGCCCGAGCGCGTCGACGGTCGGGTCCCCGTGCCGCTGCTGGAGCGGGTCTTGGGCCTCGCCTGGCTGCTGCTGTTCTTGGTGGCGGTCGACGTCTTGCGGCTCGTCGGCTTCCTGGGCGATGCGTCCTGGGACCGCTTGGCCATGCCGGGCGGCGGCTTCTCGTACAGGCTGCCGCTGGTGCTACCAGACCGCGAGGGACCGTGCATCATCGAGTCGCTCTCGGGGCTCTCGCTGTACTTGCGCGTCGAGGGCGAACCCCTCTCGAGGTAGTCGACCGGGATGGGGGCCGGGCTCGTCTTTGCGACGGGGATCCTGGAGCCGCCCCTGAGGCCGTTGGTGGTGAAGTAGGCGCTGGCCTCCTCCTCGGCGATCTCCTCGGGCGTCCTAAGGTCCCAGCTGGGGATGGCGATGTCGGGGGGCACGTGGCGCTGCTCGACGGCCGACGAGCTCTTGCGCGAACGGCTGCGTCTCGGCTGCTCCGAGGCGTCGGTGCCGTTGGTGCCGCGGCGGGCGGAGCTACGGCTCCTCTGCTTGCTGGGGGCCCTGGAGCGGGGGATGTAGATGCCGGCGGCCTGGAGCTCCTGGCTCTCGATCTTGGCGAGCTTGTCGCGGTGGATCCATTTGGAGTCGTTGCTGTCGTTGCCGTCTTCGCCCGAGGGTTCCCGGAGGACGTAGTTGCTGTCATGGCGGTCGCGAGACTTGCTGGGGCTCTGGGAGCGCCACGAGTCGTTGCTGCGGGAATCGGGGGCGTAGGCGGGAATCAGGGTGCCATCCTCGGCCTCGACAGCGCCGGAGTCGTCCCAGCTTTCTTGCGCGAGGTTGTCCGCCGACCTCATCCTCCGCGTGGCCACCTGGGCGCCGCCGGTTGAGGGGCCAGCACCGGCAGGTGAGCGTATGGAGTCCTGGCCATCGTCCTCGGCGTGCGAATCGTCGTCGAGCTGGTTCTACAGGGCCGGTAATGTTAGCGAATGGCCCGGAGAGTAAGGGTGGGATCCCCGATGGGCTGGACGGCGGCTCGGAAGACATGTCGGGGGCGATTCTCACGTCTGCATGGCCATTTACGGCGTCGTCCCAGAGCGTATCGTGGGCGAGGCTGCTGCTCGGAGGGGTCAGGGTACTGCTGCTTGTTGCCGTGGCGTGGGCCGACGAGACGGCAGCCATGGCGAAGCAGTCCGCGATATCGGGGCGCCCGCAGCCCCTTGGGAGGCAGAGGGTATGGTGGACACGTCGAGGTTATGACGGACGGAGGCTGAGCCGAGAAGAAGAACGGGAAAGACGAGAGAAGCGAGCGGCGGGGGAGAGTCGAGGGTAGCGAGAGATTAACGTGCAATACGAGGAGAGGAAGAAAGCAGAAAGGATAAAGGAAAGAAAAGAAGCGAGTGTGTGATTGTGTGCCTCAACCCAGTCCGCCAGCGTCTGTAGAGAGACGGCACCGTCGAATTTTTGGTGGGATGGTTTCTAGAAAGAAGAGGTTCCTCGAGGCGACATTGCCGTGAAAAAGGGCTCCCGATCAGACGCGTTCTCTCGAGCAGGGAGAGAGAGGGAGAGGAGAGCAGGAAGGAAAAAAGGAGTGAAGGCTGCGCGCGAGGATTGGTGACCGGGGTCTTGGTTGGTGGTCGTTCCTCTCGTCAGGGGTGTGAAGGAGAGAAGAGGGGGGGAGGAGGCTCAAAGCGTACGGCAGGCGCAGGCGACCAGAAGAAGCAGACGGGTGTTTGCTGTATAACGAAAATGCCGTTATGGTACCTTTTTCTCTGGATTGTACGGCAATCGTCTGTACGAGTATGCACGGTCGACACAGATGAGGGAAAAGACGAGAGGGAAGAAGAAAAAAAAAAAAAAGAGACGGGAGAGAGAGAGAGAGGGGGGGGGGATTGCAATATTACTGCGTAGTAGTAGCCGTAGTGGTGTAATTTGCAGAAGGAGAACGTAGAAGAGGAGACTGTAAAATGACATTGGAAGGAACCCCGAAGAGACGATAGAGGGAGGCTGGTATTGGTATTCCGTGGGCCGAGCCACGCTACAGGCCACTCTCTAGTGATACCTACAGCGCTGGGTTTAGCGGGTTAGCGTGGACGGTGGTGACTTGGCTGTGGCGACACTAGCAGCTAGCCGTGCGACAGGACGTCCCGGTACCCATGGACAGTAATACGAGTGCTCGTAGAGCTCCAGTGCTGCTGCCCATATCCGTAGCAATGCTAATCTGTACTCGGCAGCACGGTACAGGGACTCATAGGATGCTCCCACCACCGTCGCAGCGCGGAGTCCACCGAACACCACTACGGTACGACTGCGAGAAATAGTGCGGGAGTGCCGTACCCGTCAGTCTACTCGTATACAGGTACTCGTAGAGGTCAGAGGGTGGCGGGTGGGGCCTACGCATCGGCCAAGCGTCAGATCGCAGCTCGCAGGTATGGATTGTAATTGTGCATGCATCAATATAATATGTACAGAGGTACAGATTACGCAGTATCGATATTGCTACACGTACTCGCAGTATTATCGTATATACGATATATATATGTGCGTGTGTGTGTGTGTATATATGTAATCTGTGCAGCAATATATATATATATATGTATATATATCATCCTCTCGACGAGCATGACTACCTACCTGTACTGTCTTACAATGTTGCTACACAGTCCAGGCTGACCACTGTCTACGAGAACTCCTCGTAGCCGATACCCTGTCCTGTGCTCCCGCACAGCCGACAGCCAACAGTGTATCACCACACTATTATGCAATGTAATCGTAGACATGTTCAAGGAAGTGGCTCGTACCTGTGGCTGTACCTGTGATGCTCTGCAGCACCGTCGCTGACTGTGCGATGCAGGATCAACACTGGCAGACTGAACCCTCCGCCCCTGCCTTATTTTTCGGTGGGCATCTCCAGCCTTTTCTTCTTCTTAATCATGTCAATACCACAACCTTTGTAGGATCAGGCCTCCAGTATTAAGACTCCCCACTTCATATATTCAACCTATGAAGCCATAATGAGCGACTGGGCCCATGGGAGTGCCGCAATAGTGTTCACGCCATCTAGACGGGGTACTCCGTACTCTCTCTCCTACCACGGATACGACTAGAGCTGACCGGATGGCTGATGGGTCACTGATCTGTACAGATCAGTCGGTAGCGGAACAGCACATACAGAATATACGACGGGAGGCGTACACACCATTGTCGACGCGACCATGACGTCTCCATCAGATGCAACACAGGTCACAATACAAGCATGGTTCGACGGTCCAGGGGGGGGGGGAAAGCGAGCATGTTGGTACGACGTACCGCACAGTCCAGACATGTATGCTGTATGTTTCGTGCCAGCCATCGCCGTTACTCGTATCCGTACTCCGTACATGGAGTCGACGCGTTCGTCTCAGACACTCGTAACGTCTACGAGTATTATCGATACCGTACATGTGTGCTTCCATCGAGATGCGAAGCACTGGTAATCTCCATCGTCCTCAGCGTACGAGTAGTATCTCTCCATCTTTACGCATCTACAGACATAATCATACGGAGTGCAGGGGACAGGCTGACCGGGGGGTTCTCTCTCCTCGGTCAACCCATGCTGGGCCATCCGTCCCGAACCAGACCAAATCCCCCCCCCCCCCCCCCCCGTCGCGCCGCCGAGATTGCCATCCCTCTTGGTCTCTGCCCTGTCCCGAAGATCCCAGTCGATGCGAAATCAGTGAGCCAGACAGAGACACGGGGACTCAGCACCGACGAGAGACTACGGGCGGAGGGACAGACAGACAGGGCGACACAGAAAGGCGAGACGTGATAAGTCGCTGTGCCGCATGTTCCACGGTTCGCAGACAGGTGTGATGGGACATTGTATCACCTACATACGTGTGCCGTGTGTGGTGTGTGTGTGCACGTACATGGTACGACTGGCTGGCTGAGTATACTGTAATCTGCACAGATTATACTCATTACCTACCTGTACAGGTATTACTATCTGAGAGACTAGAGACTATTGCGAGAAAAGTTTCCATTGCAAAGATAAAAAAAAAAAAATTAAAAACCATCCCTGTCGTCTTAAATTTGAGGTGCCACCGACCCCGGCCTGTGTGTGATACGGCCAAATGGGAAGCGTGCAAGTATCGAATGCTTGCCGGCACCACGGATGCAGCTGACACTTTCTGACAGACGAGTGTTGATATTGATACCAGCCGTCAGGTGTCAAGCAAGGGTGAAAAAAAGATGAAAAAAATCAAAAGATGAAAGAAGAGGAAGAAGATAGAATCCATGGGGATGGCCAACCATGGGGTCCGGGGATGACCGACGATTTTAGCGCGTTCGCGCTTTCTGCCTGGTGGAGTTGCTGTGCTGCGTGGAGTCCCCCCCTCGATAGACCGATGAATTACGTCGCGCACGTAAAGTACATCAGGCACTCACATGTCATCATCGATGTCGACGAGCTACAACTTTCTCGGCCTCTTTCTGCTTTCCATGCTCGTACATTACCAGCAGGTATTCCGTGTGCATCAACCTTCACCAAGAAATCGCCTCGTACGAGCAGAGAATATTCGCCAGGAGAGGGGAGACCGACGGAGCCGATTGTGCCTGCGACCATGACTGCGGGTCATACCCGTCGCACTCGCATAGTCTGCATATCAGACACGCACAATTCCACGGTCAGACTACCACCTGGTGACGTCCTCATTCACGCTGGCGATCTCACAAACCAAGGCAGCTTTCCCGAGGTACTACTCTCTCTCTCTCTCTCTCTCTCTCTCTCTCGCTGTTCTTTGTCCGGTTTTTTTTTTTCTTTTTTTCTTTTCGTCTTTCTCAGCTGATATTGGTTCCAAAGCTATCTCGGGCTGTGAAGTGGCTGGACCACACCAAGTTTGAAGCCAAAATTGTCGTAGCCGGTATTCACATTACACCGCTGCCCCTCTCTCCCCCCTCTCTCTATTCCGTACATATATGCATGTCCACATTCCTATTCACATCTATACTCGTATTCATCACTTGACTACGACGTGAACCTGACAATGAAACAGGAAACCACGACATGAGCCTTGATCCTACCTTTCACGCCAAGCACGACCAGCGCCTCCACGGTGACCGGAGGACAACACCTCACTCCCACGCAGACTGCCTTTCACTGTTCACGTCATCCAAGTCCATCACTTACCTGAATCACGAGGCCACGACCGTCCGCCTGACGTCTCCGTCCGGACCACGCACGACGTTTCGCATCTTCGGCTCGCCCTATTCGCCTCGATGTGGGCTCTGGGGCTTCTCATATGACAGGGATACCACCACTGCTGAGTTGTCATCGCATGAAGCATCGCCGCCGCCGGAGCAGCGCCAGCATGAGCCGTCGGCAACTAGGCTGTGGGAGTCCATCCCGTCGACGGCAGATATTGTCGTCACGCACACTCCCCCCCGTGGTCATCTAGATGACAGGGCCGGCGCCGTCACCGGTGCAGGCTGCGAGGCTCTCCGCCGTCGGCTGGCACGGGTACGTCCCATCCTCTCCGTGTGCGGACACGTTCACGGTGGGAGGGGCGCCCAGCGGGTATCGTGGCCAGCAGCG
Source organism: Geosmithia morbida (assembly GCF_012550715.1). Lineage (NCBI taxonomy): Eukaryota > Fungi > Ascomycota > Sordariomycetes > Hypocreales > Bionectriaceae > Geosmithia > Geosmithia morbida. Next base: position 666,307 of record NW_023336197.1, read on the forward strand.
CCGGACTCTGGGGGTGGTGACGAGGCGAGAGACGCCGTCGTCGTCACGCCCTGGGAGGACCCGAGCCCCGAAGCCACCAGTAGCAAGATGAGCCTCGTCGACCTCACAGGTCGGAGGGGCGGTGCTGCAGCAGCAGCAGCACTGGCCAGCAAGGCCGCCAGCGCCTTTGGCAGTGGGAGCGGTGCTGCTGCTGCCTCTGCTGCTGCCTACCGGGAAAGGAAAGAGACGTGCATCGTCAACGCAGCCATCGTCGGGACGGACTATCCTCACATTGGCGGGAAGCAGCTCAACAAGCCCATCGTCGTGGACGTCGAGCTGCCCGTGTGGGAGGAAGACGTGCCCGATGAACAGGCGTCGACAGCCTGATTCTTATGCCTCTCTCCTCTTCTCCTCACCTGCACCCATCATGCCAAGATGGGAGGGCGGTCGGGAATGATGACCCTAAAGATGATATAATTGATACCCAATACTGGACAGCTCGTCCAATTGCACGACATGGATATGCATTCTTGTCTTCAAACCTACTACTCCGTGCATGGTACATGTACATGGACGTGGTGGATGCTTGGTGCATCTCCAGCCTACCCTGCAGTCATGCCTCTGTACTCCGCCGGGGGGGGGGGGGAGGGGAATAATTGGACATGAGGGCTTTGACACTTTCTACCTTTCTTGTTTCTTGCTGTGCCCAGCGAACCAGAAGACAAGTGCAAGATTGTCCAGACAAACACTCTCACCCTCTTCGTTTCTTTTGTTTCGAAGAGTACTCAGACGTTGTCGTGTTATCCAATTCACAGATATTGGCATCGAATTACAGACCATCATGGCCACGTTGCCGACATCAGATACTGATAAGGAGGAGAAGGAGGATGAGGAGGGATGATGATGCACAGAAGAAGACTTCGTTCTACCTTTGACCTTTGAAACCCCCCCCCCCCGCCGTCGTCTGTAAATTCGACCCTGCTTCGAAAGAAACGTACAGGTAAAACCTGGCTTTGCTTCGAATAAGGAAAAAGACAGAATCGGATAGAAGCAGAATGACAGAATGATGGTATTATTCGTCCAGGTTATTCATATAGGAGAAAAAAATGCCCCAGAAACCAATTCGATGCCAGACCGCCAGACTCGAGACTGACAGATGATTCGCCAGATGCATGCAGAGGAAAGGCTTTCTCTCTTCCCCCCTCCCCCATTTCTGATCTGGGTTTCAACATGGTTGGGCTGCTACGGTGGATGATTTGCCTGGCGGCAGTCTCGTCTTCCCTACTGCTTCTCTTTCTGTCATTTCTTCTTCTTCTTCTTCTTCTTCTTCTTCTTCTTCCAGAGCGTAATGCATCTCTTCCTTCCTCTCTACTCGTACTTGCAGACGCCTATCCCCGTGTCTCCTTGATGCATCAGCCCCTACGTACTCCGTACACGGAGTACGTAGGGGCTGATGCATCAAGTATCATAATGGGCCGTGTCATGTACATGTGGGCAGGAGCGGCAGGCAGGTCTTTCTTACCCGTAGGTAGCATATAACGATATGCATCATACAGAAGTCATCATACTCGTAAGAAGGAAATGATATTAATAACTCAATCGGCCGTGATCCCCTCTTCGGGTACTTGGTAGAAAGGATGGATCAATGTCTATCCGTACCTAGTGGTTAGTAAACCGTCCCCCCCTCCCCCGCCTAGTCAGACAGAATGATTATAACGCAGCGATCTGATACCAGCAGCTTCTTGTCCCGTTTTCTACTAGTACGACGAGCGATATACTCGGCAGATCGATGCTCTAGTGATGGCAGCAGCAGCAGCAGCAGTAGTGGTAGTAGTTGGTAGTAGTAGTAGTAGTGCTGTAGTAGCAGTAGTGCTGTAGTAGTAGTAGTGCTGTAGTAGTGCTGCAGTAGTAGTAATATTAGTACGAGTGAAAAAGTACTGAAATCCCCCACTCCCTCCAAAAAGGGTGTCATGCAGCACCAAAACATGGTAGAGAGAAGCGTCGTGACCTACAGATGGGACCTCTCCTCTCTTTCTTCTTCACACTATACTCGCATGTATCCTCTCTTGCTCTTCCTTGGCCCAGGCGAAGGGAAGGGGGGGGGGGGGGGGGGGGGGGGGGGCAACAGAGAGGCCCATTCGCCAAGATGACTCGAGAGAATGGGCCCCCCCTCTTTCTCCCCTCCCTCCACCCCTCTTTCCGTCTCTCTCTCTCTCTCTCTCTCTCTCTCTATTCTTCCTTCCCCTCTACCCCTCATGATGATTCAAAAAGAAGAGGAAGAAGAGAGGCAACTCAAAACTCAAGTAAGGCTGCAGAAGAGAAGAGGTAAGAAAAAAAATGAATGAATGAAGCGAATCTCTCACACACAGAGTAAGCGCACACACACTCTCTCTTTCTTTTTTTCCTTCCATCACACACACACACACACACACACACACGAGACCTGTCATACGTGTTTGTGGTGGGACTGAAATCAAGTACATTCTCGTCTCGTACAGACATGATTCCGTAGCGTCCCTACGAAAGGAACAAAAAATAAATAAAACGCGAATAGATCAAAGAAAAAACCCTCCAAAAACAAAAGGATGCAGTGTGATTGAACACACGACTGGCCCCCTGCGGCGGCTGAGTGGGAACACGATTGGAGATTGTCACTCGTACCGGTTGGTCGCGGAGCCATATGGAGCACTAAGCTAGAGGGTCGGGTCACCCCTTTGGTCTTTGGTCAAGCCAGGTCAGGTCATCCAAGGGGATAGATAGAGAGAGAGAGAGAGACAGATAGAGACAGATAGATGCATGTACATATGGGGGTGACGGCATTGCGCGTGCGTGCGTGCGTGCGTGCGTGTGTGTGTGTGTGTGTGTGTGTGTGTGTTTTACTGTGGGCTGTTCGCGTGGTTTTGTACGAGAGAGTACAAGTTACGTGGTTGCATCATGGGTCGCTTGGCCCTTTGGTGTCCCCCCCCACCCCACCCCACACACGTAACGAGAATCTCAGCTGTATTGCCGGTACGGAGTAGTCTGTACACGACAGCAAGTTACGACATGTTACCTAGTAGATGATCCCTCTCCCTCTCGTGACGAGTGGTTGCCCTTCATCTGTCCGTGTGATGCGGACATGTCAGGGCGGCGCATCACGTCTTCGTTGCTGATTGGGTGATGTGTGTGTGTCAGCCTTGGAGGGTATCTCTCACCGTTCACTTGTTGAGTATCATGGCAATTCACCCGCCCTAAAGGAGAGAACGGTAGCGCGAGAATATGCTTCGTCTCTACCTGACACTTCCGGTAAGGGTGATGCTGCAGAGTGTTATTGCATGTAGAAGGAGGTCAGTCTGCCTCGTTGCTGCAACTACGACGGTTTGTTTACTCCTCCAGACTTGACCCCTCGATCCTTCCACACCGTACGCCCTGAGGGGTAGGGGGGACCCCTCAGCATGAGGCTTCCAAGAAGCCCTCTCTTTCTTTCTTTCTTGGACCGCCAGGTGACCCGCTGAGGGCCTAGGTCCCATGTATGTATGCGGGGGATTTGTCGGGGCATCATCCAGTTGGTCGTAGGGTGCTTCGGCGTTCCCAGCATGCCCGGGCTTGAATGCTATACATCCTGGGACGTGGCATGCGAGTATTATAACCTACGATACAGCTAGGAGATACGCGAGTAACAACGGCGCGCGCGCCGGGGGGGGGGAAGGGGGCGCGTTGTGAAGGCAACCGCTTATGACCATGACTGATGATGATGTCTGCTAGTAGTAGATACCTGACAAGAACAAACTCGCAGCGATGATCGTACAGCAGTACTCGTAAAAACGACGACGAGTACGGAGTAGATAAAAAAAAAGGTACCAGAGTATGGAGATGCACTACGGCAACCCTCACCGCTTGTCCCTCCGAGTCGTATTATTACCATACAAACGTCCGTCTACCTGTGGCTCCCACGATACCCCGCTGCCATCTTTTTCTTCCCTGGATTCTACGTGCTCTTCCTTCCTTCCTTCCTCTATTTATTTATTTACTCTTTACATTTTTCTTACATTATATTTTCGTGTGATGGTCGCTGGGACAATGATCCCCCTGGTTTGTTGACTGTTGCGTCTAGTCTGAGAGAGCATGGACACATTGACGTGTACCTGGTATTATTAATACATACGAGAAGGCATATATTACTTATAGTGCTATGACTAATGCAGATTACTATGGCAGTCATCACACAGGCCATTGCCACCAGCTGGATGCGGCCAAAAGCTCATTGTCTCTCTCTCGTACGACAACCTCATCAGTATTACGAGTAGAGCATCCGTAGCATTGAAACATGAAAAAAAGAATTAAAAAAACAAGAACAAAAAAACGGTCCGAGGCTAGGCTCGGGCATATCCGCCACGATGCTGTCACAGCCGCCACTAGCTGACGTCTGATGCTATTCTGGCTGCTCCGTGTGCGTGCTGGAATCTACTCGTATGCCCCTCGATAGTCAAGTCGACCCATTCGGCGCTCTTACTCTCTCTATCACCCTCGCGTGAGCTGGAAGCTCCCCACACACACGTAGGCTGATGACTTGACGCTCGTCGGACAACCACGGGGTCAGGCCAGGTCAGGTTCAGGTCCCAGGTCCCATCGGCAATCAATCGCACTCTCGCCCCCGCTTCTTTTCCGACGCCGCGCCCCCCCCTCTCTCTCTCACTCTCAGGTGCGTCCAGTGATTATCCGTCTACGAGTACCTACCCGCCGTACTCGTAGCGATAATACTGTGTGTGCTAGGTAGTAAGAGAGATATGAGATATAGGTGATAGTCGTACCAAGGTAGGGGAGAATATACGGAATACTGCAGGGATACATATTGTCAGGGTGTGAATGACTCACGTCCAATATGTACCCTCGACGTATCCTCATCGCCTCAGGTCCCCACGCCGCCACCAGCGCGCGCATCTCGCAGTACTCGTACTCGTACTACTATGGAGTATTCCAACTACCCGCTGTACATACAGACTGCAAAACAGACTCGGTTGCTGCTGCGCCATCTTCCTTTCGCTTCCTTCTTCGCTTGCTCGGCTGACTCTTTTTATCCCCCCCCTTCCCTCATATATACATATACATATATATATATAAAAGAAAAGGGCTAATCTCGATCAGGGTGCTTAGAAGGCGTGGATGATGACAGGCAATTGATCATGATCATCCCCACGAACGGCTGTCCTTGTTCCACGACGGTCTTACGACGTCACGATTCGCAGATTGAGAGGACATGGTTGGGACAGTACAGTGTACGGGTATTGTCATATGTAGAAACAAAAGAAAGACGAAAAAAAAGAAGAAAAAAAGGTACCATCTCTTATTATTCGCAGTATTGTTGGCTATCTACTCGTATTACTACGAGCACAGTACATTGTTGACTGGAAGTAATATTGCTCATACTGTAACAGTAGTCACAAGCACTCTCCAGATTCATCTGAGTGGGTGTGGTATATTTCACGCAGAATCGGCAACGACTGGTACCCGTACACGTGCCGCTTCCGCCACCACCACAGCAATAGCAGCCACGGACGGACAGCTATGCGCACTATCCGCACGCCAGGAGGGAGAGAGAGGGAGTACGAGTAGGCATGAGTGGCTAAGAGCTTAGACTCCCCCCCCCCCCCCCGACTGGCGGCTCCGACTGGGACGACGACGACGTACGAGTACTACGCCGGACCACTGAGCTGTGCCACAGCCCACAGGTAAAGGGCGAGGTATCCACACCCAAGACCTGCGGCAGCGATTCCAAAAGAGAGCAAGGCTCCCGTCAAGAGAGTCCCGATACCCATCCAACCGGCCTCGGTGCCTCACCCACACCCATGGGGCTCACCCACACCTAGACGTGCCTCACTGATGACGGACATTGCCCTGTCGGTTACTGGGTCGCGTACTCGATACAACCTTCGCTGCCTGTCTTGCCTGCCTGTGCCTACCCCGTAAGGTCACGAGGTACAGGTATAGGGTACACAGACCGCTATCTCACAAACTCCCTATCCCCTTCCATCCCCTTCCCCCTCCTCCCCCCCCCCCCCATAGACTCAGCGACCCCTGTCTTGTCCGGTCTCTACTTGTACCTACCAGCTTCACTGTCGAGACCCGCCACCCACCACTCCCGTGCTCACGTACAAACCGGACTCCTCCACTCGCTCGCCTCTCTCCATGTACTCCGTACTCTGTACGATGTACACGGCAAGTTACTCTCTCCCTCCGTCTCCTTCTCTCTGACACTCTGTCGACGGGCTCAGTAATAAACCTCGCCAGCCCCGACATGTCTACCCTCTCCACCACCACCAACTTCGCCCCTCATCCTCCCAACCAAGACCCTTCCCCCCTCCCTCCCCAGACCAACAGCTACAAGGGCTCGAGTGGGAAGAGAAAAACTGTCAAGTTTACCAGCATCGCCAGTCATTGCATTGATTTCTTCATTTGAAATCAAACTTCGCCTCCCCTTCTCTCTCATTCTTATCCTCCTTCTACGCCTTCCCCCATCTTTCCATACTGTTCCACACGGTCCTGCCGGAGCCTCTCTTCCTTGTTCGTGTCTTGCATAGCCGTCTTTCTTCGTCATCCCGTCTCACTTTTTTTTTTCTTCTCTCCTTCTCTTCCACCTTCTAAGGAAAGACTCGAGAATAAGTCGTTCTGTCTATATTCCGTCGTCATCTGCAACAGTTTCTTCTTTCTTCTTTTTTTTCTTTCCCTTCTCTCTTCTCCTTTTGCTCTCTTCGCATACAGTCAGCTTCTCTTTTTCCGACATCTGCATCTTGAGACCGACACTTGGACATCCAACAAACAACCTAATCCAGACCCGTGTGCAAAACAACCACACGAAACAACACCACAGTCACCGCTCCTTCCAGTGGCTATAGATGCCACTACCAGTCATCGCTCTACAAATCTAGAGCACGTCACCGAACTTCCCACTCCTTCTCTTCTACTTGTCTCGCCTTTTTTTTTTCTTCTCTTCATTTCATTCCATCTTATCCCCATCATACCCCCTTCACTCTCCTCTGTATGCCGTCGACGGCCTCGAAACCTATACCTCGATTCACAGCGCCGGCCGCCCCGTCGATATGAGTTCTCCGCCCATGGATCCCTACGCAGCCTTGGGCGTCTCCAGGGACGCCCAGGTTGCCGAGATCCGCTCCGCCCACCGCAAGCTCGTTCTCAAGTGCCACCCTGACAAGGTGCAGGACCCGGAACTCAAGGCCAAGAAGCAGGACGAGTTCCAGCGGGTCCAGCAGGCCTACGAGATCCTGACCGACGACGCCAAGCGCCAGAAGTACGACGACCAGCTGAGGCTGGCCGAGCTCCGGAGGCTGCAGCGCGAGACCAAGGCCAACATGTCGGCCCCCCGCTCGTCCCCGGCCGCCGCCGCCGCCGCCAGCAACGCCTACCCCGACGTCGAGATCCGCACCGCCGAGCCCCGCCCTTCATCGTACAACAGCACCGGCGCCCCCCCCGGCGCCCCCCCCGGCGTCAGGATCTTCACAACCCAGAGCAGCTCCGCGGCCGGCGCCGGCTTCTCGGCGCGGTCGTGGGATGAGGGCGCCTCCACGACCAGGGCGTCGTCGTCGCGCTACTACGACGCCGGCGCGAAGGCCGACGCCCGCCCGCCCCGCCGCGAGAAGACGTATCACGACAAGCCCTCGAAGCGCGAGGTCGAGAGGGAACGCGAGAAGGAGAAGGAGAAGGACAGGGAGAGGGAGAGAGAGAAGCGCCGGCTCCAGAAGGAGCGCGAGGCCAAGGACCTACGCAGGGCCCAGAAGAAGGAGGAGAAGCGCTCCAAGGAGAAGCAGCGGTCCAAGGACCACAAGCGCGAGCAGGAGTCGAAGCGCCGCGACCGCGAACCTGCCTATGTGGGCGGCGTGTACGACGAGGAGACGATGCCGTCGTCCTCGCGCAAGTCGAGCAGTAAGAAGTACGACGACCCGACCGCCGCCCCCGCCGCAGCCCCGTACACGGCCACCTACGGCGCGCCCGTGCAGGCCTCCAAATGGGACTACGCCAACGCCTACATCTACTCCCAGATGCAGAGGGCCGCCGAGCCGGCCTACACGCACCACAACACGCCCCCGCGACCCACGGCACCCACCCCGCCCCCCATGGATGGCGGGTATTCTCGACCGAGCGACGATGAAGACGACTCGGACGACGATTCGGGCTCGATCGCCTTGGACGACTCCACCGACTCGGATGACACCGAAATCGACGACCACCCGCGCCGCTCCTCGGCCATGCCGCGCCGCGGATCCGCCGCGGCCGCGGCGGCGGCCGCCGAGATGGCACCCTCGACACCGCGGGGGGAGCCGCTGCACCGGCCATCGCGCAGGGGGTCCCGGGGAAGCCCGCCCATCATCTTCGACGTGTCACCGACGCAGCGCCACACGCCTCGCTTCTCGTCGTCGGCCGATATGGGGCCCGGCCCGGGACTGGGCTCCTCCCCGCCACACCTGTCGAGGACGCACACGATGCCGGCGCCGGCGGACCTGCCGCGCTCGCACACGCGTCCGATCCCGACGCCGCGCCGCACGCAGACGTACGACCACCACTACTACAAGTCCGCGGGCGGGGCGGACGTGATGCCCAACCGCGGCCGTAACAGGTCGCGCAGGGAGCCGCAGGTGGTGGAGGAGGACTCGCTCGACGATTCGGACGACGTGCTGGAGTACAGCGCCTCCAGCCGAGCCCGTCGGTCGTCGGGCGCCACCGTCATCCCGGCCTCGACGCCCAACATCAAGTACGGCAGCAGTGGCAGGAGCGGCCGCAAGAACCGGTCCCCCGAGGAGGGTTCCCAGACGCAGTACCACGTCGGGCACGGGCGCACCAAGAAGGTGTCGTCTTCCTCGTTGCGGGCCAGCGCGTCGGCCGCGGGCATGGGCCCGGAGATGCTGAGCACGAGCGCCAGCAGCAAGAAGAGCGCGACGTACTACAGCGTGCCGCACCGCCCCGGGTCGTACGGCCGGGAGCACAGCGGCCCGGCGTACATGCACGTCGCTACCAGCCCGATGCCGCCGTTTCCCAGCATCAGCCAGTCTAAGCCTCTGTCCCCCAGGGACGTGGCGTATACGCGGTATGAAGCCGCGTATCCTACGACTAGGGCTTGATCTCTTCTCCCTCTTTTCTTCTTTTTTTCCACCTCATTTCTCTCTCTGTCGTTTCTTCATTTCCCAGCTTGGTTTCTCAACCCTCGCTTCATGTGTTTTTAGTTTTTTTTTTCTTTTTTCATATCTTTTACTATCGCTCTCTTCATTCTATTGGAGACTTGATCACTCTTCCAGACCTCGTTGCAGATTTCTGCCAACGAGGATGGAGACGTGAGGTCTGAGAAGAGGAGAGCGTTGCATGGAAGGTGTTTCTCACATCAGTCTTTTCCTCATAAGGCGTTTGGGTTGGAGGTTTCTTTCTCTCTCTATCTCTCTCTCTCTCTCTCTTCTTTTTTTCTTTTTCCCTTTGCTTTTCTTTCCACTGGGGATTTCACACATTTCGGCTTTGATTTACTTTGATTTCCTATGCTCGGTTTAGGATCTCATCTGCTCTTGCTTTGACTGCTACTATGCTACAGTGACGAGTTTTTTTTCTTCCTTTTTTTCTGAAAGGACAAAGACGAGAGAAGAGATTGAAGATTGGCGTTGTCGTCAGATGATGGTTGGATGACTACTTATTTATTTGTTTTATGATAATGAAATGTGAATATATCGTGTATACTGGATCTGGAGTAGTCGAATGACTGAAGAGCTGTGAAGTGGACAGTGTAGCTGAAGTTGACTTGAGCTCGGGCTGATGATGCAGATTGATACTATCGACAAGAAGCCAAGAGGTATATGTGAATAATGCAAGGGAGGAGGGCGTAAATGTATCTTGATGTTAGTCTAAATGAAGCACCGTTGAAAAAGCTGATGGAGCCAACCCTGATCAGTGAGCTGCCCGACGTAGACTTGGTAAACGATAAAAAGAAACCTGCACAAGTGAAGGCCGTCTGTGAGCGGGGCGGGGCGGATCGAACCGCCTGGCTACCCTCCACCCGCGAGACACCGCCCGGGCCTCGTCGATGTGCCGCAGACGCATCCCTCCAAGGCGTCGCCGTCGTCGTCGCTCATCCGGCCGAAGCTCCTGGCGCGCCACCGGGTCGAGAAGCGTGGTGCTCGACGCGCACGAGGCTCCACGTTCCCCTCGAGCTGGAGTGCGAGCTGGAGTGCAGACGCTTCAGCACGTTCCGGGTCGTGTACGCGCCAGCGGCCTGCCGACGGCGGGCCTCGCGCAACGGGTCAGACGCAGGACGGAACGGTGGACAATGCGGCCCACCACCAACCTCGTGGACGAGGTGTTTCCTCTACCGTGGGGAAAAGGACCTGCCTGGGCAGACGACGCAGGTCGATTCCCGCAACCCCCCCCCCCCAAAAAAAAAGGAACGATGGGTGCGGACTCCTCCGCTCCCTGCCCTCCTTCCCCTCGACCCTCCCCGGCATCCTCGACGGAGGGATGCGGGATCCGACCGTGGAATCCACGGGGGATCCACACGCTGACGCGCACGGCTGCGACCGCTCCGAGCTGCTGCGACCGACGGCAGCCGACGCACCCCACGCTACACCAGCTCCTCCCGCCGTGATCGCCCGTCGTCTTCTCCGCCTGTCCGTCCCGGTTACGGTAGCAGACCGTCCATGTGGTGAGGGAACCTGGATGGCATCTCACCGACCCGGGGCATCCAGGCCGACGAGCACCACGACGCGACGCGACGAGGAGAGGAAGGCGCACGCCACGGGAGAGAGCCTGGACCTGGGCCATCCCGGCCGAGATGGCTGGTGCACGCCAGTCAGCCGACCGCGCCAGAGGGGGGCGGTGACGGGTTTCACCGTGCACGGCAGTGATGATGGGGATATGAGGCTTCTCCTCCGTGCGAGGAGAGGAAGTCACCCACTCCTCCGCCTCTGGGGCTGAGAGGTAGGGGGAGAGAGTTGACGCTGATGTTCTATCCCATCTTTCTCTCTGGCCATCAACATTATCCAAGCATCTTGGCGTTATATGTATATATATATAATTTTATATCCATATATATATTTAAAAAAAAATTAGTTTATTCCATGTACGAGATATTCTTACAGCATTCCTAAATCAACAGGACTATGACATGTACGGGATGATACCAGGACAATATATATATATATAGCACATATCATATAAGCAGCATAATATTACCAGGACGGATAGGAGTAGGTAGAGGGATGATACGTGTATTATCTGATACAAGCACTCCGTAGTGTCTGGTGGAAAATCATACGAATTGACGAATGGTAGGAGGCTCGAAATTACATACGACCGGAGTACCTGCATACCGGGATTCGATAGTGTTACATCGTATTACGTAGAATTATAGGATTGGAATGAATGGATGATTGAACATGTATGAACATGGCCTTGGATAATCAGATATCAATTCAAAAGATACCGTCGACCGTGCTGATACTCCGTAACTGATAGTACGGTATTACGGCTAGGACTACAGTCAGATAGGTCTATAACGATATGACTTTGATACTTCGTTATAACGATTTCGGGGGGGGGGGGGGGGGGTTCCGTAATAAAAGAGGAGTGGATCCCCACGTGACGAGTATCGTATATCGCATATACGTATCTTGCACGGTGCGTCCGTGGTGATAGTACCTACACCTACATGCCTACATGTATAATATACGTATAATACCCGTACCGGTAAGAGGGGGAGGAAAAGAAATAAAAACCAAGAGCTGGCCACCTGACGGAAACTGTGAGAACATCGGGGACACCACGAGATCGATACTCCGTACACTTTCTGGTGGGAAGACCACCGGAACGCCGGGATGTGAAGAGTACGGAGTAGTACGCCATCTATACATGACATGATGGCTATAGACCTATTAAACTGTACCATCAGTCTAACCCCCCCCCCCGGACAGGTAATACGTACACAACCTCTGACGTAAGGGGGGCCGAGCTTCTAAACTGTCACTTTTTGCCTTCCAAAGCTCCTGCTTCTTTCTCGGCACTCCTCTCCTGTTTGCCACGCAACTTCTCCCTCTCGCTTTCAAAAACCCTCCCCTCCCCACCCCCTCCCCAACTCACCCAAACAAACAGACAAGACAAACGACTTCTTCTTCTTCTTCTTCTCCTTAGAGGTACAACCCCTTTCTTCTGGGGGGGGGCTGTCAAAAGAGTGGGCTCGACCCAGATTCTTACTCTCTCAGCTTCAGAAGACAACACACACGCACACGCACACGCACGCAAACCCCTTTCACCATGAGCACCTCGGCCGACGTCGACAACGGCATCCTGCGTCCGAGACCACGAAAACCCCAACAGTCGACCGTGGCAGCCCTCTCGCCGTCTACCGAGACCGACACGACCACCTCATCGACGGGAGCGGCATCATCATCCAGCCTGCACCTCGGATCTCTGGACAGCCATGACCACCTGAGTCTGGGCCAGGCTCACAGCCAGAACGGGACGGCGACGGCCAGCGGCGTGACGAGCGGGCGATCGACACCGGTACCGGAGAACGCCCCGCCGTCGGCCAAGTCCCTGTCATCGGCGCGGCGACAGGTGCGGGCGGAGCGGCGGCGGCGCATCTTCCCGACGACCGAGTTCGCGTCGCGCGTGTCGCACTTTGACCCGGCCTCGGACTACCGCGACTTCCACGGCTTCTTCAACCTGTTCTGGATCGGTCTGGCCATCATGGGCATCACGACGATGCTGCGCAACGTGCGCGACAACGGGTTCCCGCTGCGCATGGGCATCTGGTCCCTCTTCACCGTCAAGCTCGGCCACCTGGCCGTCGCCGACGCCCTGATGGTGGCCAGCACCGCCGTCAGCATCCCCATCCACCACCTCGCCCGGTCGGCCGCGCGCGACGGCGCCATGACCTGGCGCAGGGGCGCCATGGCCCTCCAGAGCGTCTACCAGGCCGCCTGGTTCGCCGTCTGGGTCGTCACCCCCTTCTACTTCGAGTGGACCTGGACCGCCCAGGTCTTCCTGCTGCTGCACACCATGGTACTCCTCATGAAGATGCACTCCTGGGCCTTCTACAACGGCCACCTGTCCGAGACCGAGAAGCACCTCCAGGCCCTGGACCACGACCACGAGGCCAAGGAGAACCGCCGTCCGGCCCGCCTCTATCCCAGCCCCACCACCGACGTAGCCGCCGCCGCCGCCACCGCAACTCCGGACGACACCACCACCACCACCACCACCACCCAGCAGGAGGATGAGAAGCAGCAGCAGCAGCAGCAGCAGCGGCGGCGGCGTGAGGATCAGGATCGGGATCAGGATCAGGATGAGGCGGTCGAGATGCTCAGGGAGGATCTGGCGCGCGAGCTCACGTCGCCGATGGGCAACGTCACGTACCCTCGCAACCTCAGCTGGGCCAACTACGCCGACTACCTCCTCTGCCCTACGCTGTGCTACGAGCTCGAGTACCCGCGCGTGGAGGAGGTCAACTGGACGTCGCTCGCGTCCAAGGTGGTGGCCACCTTTGGCTGCATCTTCCTCCTGACCATGACGTCGGAGGACTTCATCCTGCCCGTGCTGGCCGACGCGGCCGCGCGGCTGCACCCGGCGGGTACGGAGGCGTCGGGTCCCCTCCACCCCTCGGTCCCCCCGTCCGAGTGCCTCCTCATCCTGGCCGAGACGGTGTCGTGGCTGCTGTTCCCCTTCATGCTCACCTTCCTGCTCGTCTTCCTCGTCATATTCGAGTACGTCCTCGGCGCCTTCGCCGAGATCACCCGCTTCGCCGACCGCCACTTCTACGCCGACTGGTGGAACTCGACCGACTGGATGGAGTTCTCGCGCGAGTGGAACGTGCCCGTCTACTCCTTCCTGCGCAGGCACGTCTACTCGGCCTCGAGGCCCCTCGTCGGCAAGCAGACGGCCACCGTCATCACCTTCCTCATCTCCGCCGTCGGCCACGAGATCGTCATGGCCTGCATCACCAAGAAGATACGAGGTTACGGCTTCGTCTGCCAGATGCTCCAGCTTCCCATCTTCTTCATCCAGAGGACCCGATGGGTGAAGGGGAGGCAGACGTTGAACAATGTATTCTTCTGGATCTCCATGATAATGGGTCTCAGCATGGTGAGTTTTTCTCTCCCTTTTCATCTTTTTTGGTTTTCTATTGCTTTTTATTTCTTTACATTTTCCTCCATCTCTTCTTCCACTTCAACCTCTCTCCCCTCCCCTCCCCTACTTTTTATATCCCTACACACAACTATACCAACTCGATACTAACACGAGAGTACAGATCTGCGCCCTCTACGTCCTCGTTTAAAAATAACCCTCCCCCCCCCTCCCCTACTCGATCATAATCATGAGAAATATCCAGTCTTCCTTTTTTTTTTAAAAAAAAAAAAAAAAAAAAACCAAGAATATATCAATAACAAGAGCATACACACATATGCTTGGGAAAGATGAGAACTCATTTGGTTTGTTTTTCTCTTTCTTTTGTCCGTTTCTTTTCTCCTCATATGTTTATTCCTCGGGAATAAACACAAACACACACACACAGAGAGATCATTATTGTGCATACTACATCTTGTTCTTATCCCCCACTTTGTAACAAATTTTTTTTTGTCTTTTACTTTGTAACATTACATGCTCCAACATCGGGATCTAGATAGATAGAGAAAGGGAAGATTCACCACTGTACAGATATTATTGCATCTTTATTTTATTTTTTATTTTTTTTACTTTTGTACCATCTTTATAATCCACTCTTAGCATCCCAAGGACCTTCTTGTTGACAGTTACTCTGTTGGAATAGGCCAGTATAAACATATACAGTATCATACTATACAGACTATATATATATTATACATGCCCCTCTACACAAGCCTAGAATAAAATACAAGAACAAACTCCCGAGACGTATCTGTATTTACCAAATGGTACAAGAAAAATAAAAAATAAAATTGACAAGAGTACACCATACATGTGGAAGTACACGCATAAAATTGCAAAGTACACAACACCATACGTTGGGAAATTACACATCTTGGAGAAAACTGCAAGTAATAACAAAACCCCGTACTCCGTACACACAAACACCGCACTTGTCCGTCCGTCTTCACACCTCAAAGTCATGAAATTCTTTGTATTTGCATGTGAATGGAGACAAATAAAACAGAGCCATGTAATTAAAGCAGCACTTCCATAATGTTTTTAAAACACAAAGCCAGATCCTCCTTTTAAAACTCCGACGCAACTCTCTCTCTTTTCTGTCGTCTTCGTCTCAAGTTACAAAATCATGATGCCGGGGAGGGCACTCGTCTCTAGAGACTTATTTTTTTATTATTTTTTGAATCCCGAGGTCTTCGAGTTCTCCCGAGATTCCACAGAGGACGGATAATTTAGTCAACCTCCTCCATAGCGCTGTCGCCGGTAGCCGTGGCAGTGACGTCGGCAGCCTCAGCCTCGTCGGCGGGGGCGGCGGAGTCGTCCTCCTCAATGTTGAGGCCGAGCTGGACAAGCTTGTGGATGCGGTCGGCAAAGCCAGAGGGCTCGTCAATGGTGAAGCCGGAGACGAGCAGCGAGGTGTCGTACAGCAGCTTGACAATCGACTTGACGGTGCGGTCGTTCTCGCCGTCGGCCTCGACCTTGCGCTTGAGCTCCTGGATGATGGGCGACTTGGGCGAGATCTCAAACGTCTTCTTGGACGACATGTAGCTGCTCATAGAAGTGTCGCGGAGGGCCTGGGCCTTCATGATGCGCTCCATGTTGGCGGACCAGCCGAACTGGCCGGTACGGATGGCGCAGGGCGAGTTGCCGAGCTTGTAGCTGACGACAACCTTCTCGACGCTGTCGCCGAGTATGTTCTTGAGCGACTTGGAGAGACCCTCGTACTCCTTCTCCTGCTCCTCGCGGGCCTTCTTCTCCTCGTCCGACTCCTCGAGCTCAAAGTCCTTGGTGATGTCGACGAGCTTCTTGCCCTCGAACTCCTTGAGCTGGGTCATGGCGTACTCGTCAATGGGGTCGACGAGGAACAGAACCTCAAAGTTCTTCTCCTTGAGGGCGTCGAGGAAGGGAGACTTGGAGACGGCCTTGATGGACTCGCCGGTGATGTAGTACATGTTCTTCTGGTGCTCCGGCATGCGGGTGACGTAGTCGGAGAGCGACGTGAGCTCGTCGCCCGACTTGGTCGAGTTGAAGCGCAGGAGCTTGGCCAGGAGGCCACGGTTCTGGGTGTCCTCGTGGATGCCGAGCTTCAGGTTCTTGGAGAAGGCGCTGTAGAACTTGTCGAACTGCTCCTTGTCCTCGGCGATCTCGTTGAAGAGCTCGAGGGCCTTCTTGACAATGTTCTTCTTGATGACCTTCATGATCTTGTTCTGCTGGAGGGTCTCGCGCGACAGGTTGAGGGGAAGGTCCTCGGAATCGACGACGCCCTTGACGAAGCTCATCCACTCGGGGATGAGCTCGGTGGCGTCGTCGGTGATGAAGACGCGGCGGACGTAGAGCTTGATGTTGTTCTTCGTCTTCTTGGTCTCGAACAGGTCAAAGGGAGCACGCTTGGGGACGTAGAGGATGGCGCGGAACTCGAGCTGACCCTCGACGGAGAAGTGCTTGACAGCAAGGTGGTCCTCCCAGTCGTTGCTGAGGGACTTGTAGAAGGAGGCGTACTCCTCCTGGGAGATGTCCTGGGGGTTGCGGGTCCAGATGGGCTTCTGCTTGTTGAGCTCCTCCTCCTCGACCTTGGTCTCCTTGACCTTCTTGGTCTTGGGCTTCTTCTCCTCCTCGTCATCATCGACCTCCTCGACCTTGGGCTTCTTGTCGTCGTCAGCCTCCTCGGTCTTCTCCTCGGCGGCGTCCTCGTCGGGGACCTCGGTCTCGGTCTCCTTGGTGACGTGGAGGTAGATGGGATACGAGATGAACTCGGAGTGCTTCTTGATGACCTCCTTGATCTTGGACTCCTTCAGGTACTCGGCCTGCTCATCCTTGAGGTGGAGGACGATGGCGGTACCGCGGCCGAGCTGCTCGCCCTCGGTGTCGGCGGAGATGCTGAAGGTGCCACCGGCAGACGACTCCCAGATGTACTGCTCGTCGTCGTTGTTCTTGGACGTGACGGTGACGCGGTCGGCGACGAGGTAGGCCGAGTAGAAACCGACGCCGAACTGACCAATCATGGAGACGTCGGCACCGGCAGTGAGGGCCTCCATGAACTGCTTGGTACCAGAGCGGGCAATGGTACCGAGGTTGTTGACCAGGTCGGCCTTGGTCATGCCGATACCCGTGTCCCGGATGGTCAGCGTCTTGTTGACCTCATCGGGGATGATGTCGATGCGGAGGTCCTTGTTGGACTCCAGCTCTGAGGGGTCGGAGAGAGACTTGTAGCGGATCTTGTCCAGAGCATCGGAGCAGTTGGACACGAGCTCACGGAGGAAGATCTCCTTGTTGGAGTAGACCGTGTTGATGATGAGCGAGAGCAGCTGAGAGATCTCAGCCTGGAACTCGAAAGTCTCAGACATGATGACTGGGTATCAAAAAGGAAACTCGTAAAAAGAAAAGAATTAAGAAATCTATTCGTTCAAGTCAGCTTTTCCCGCCATCTCGATCACGTTGCATTCGGCGGTCGTCTCTGCCTCTCCAGCCCGCCTCGCCTCTTCTTTTTCCTGACTGAAAGTGCAACATTGACCGTTGTAAGAGGCTCGGGTGGGGTAGCGGGGGGGTGGGAGGGGGGGGGGCAACGTCTCTTCTGCTGGCCAATCTTGCAGATCCCCAAACGGACGGCACAAATGCAGAGAGGGCCGACGCACGAGACGGGGAGGAGAAGCAGCAGAGCTGAGGCAACGCGGGGTAGGGGCAGAGACGGTGAGGGCAGCCAGGCTTACCTTGACGTGATGAATAGACGAGGGTGCAGGTTCTAGAGAACCGATGATGGTATCTCTGAAAGACCTCTGGAGGGGTATGTAGTCTGAAGAGAGGATGAGAATTGATGGAGATGGAGAGGGGAAGATGCAGAGATGTGAAGATGAGGAAGGGAAGAAAGAGGGAAGGAAGGAAGCAGATGGTGGTTTACTTAAAAAAAAAAACCCGGTGCCCCTCTGGCGGTGCGCGGTGTCGACTCGACGATTCCATGGGATTCTACGGCCTTTTTCTTCTTTCTGCCACTCGCCCCTCCCAAAGTGTTCGAGAAGATGCGGGCAGTCACCCAGAGTGCCTAGTCCGGGCGGGCTACAGATGCACAAGTGCTGGGGTCGGGTGGTTACAGGGGTCCAGGTTGGCAGCTCTCCACTGTAGGATACCTGTATAGACCTGGGGGGGGGCGTGCCATCACTGAACAGTGAGAGGGCCCGGTCAGTCTTTGCTGCCGGTCGGGGTCAGATCGCCTCTTGATTGGTCCGATCGTTCTAGAGCCTTCTACCGTCTACGAGTGCTCCAACCGTCGCCGGGCGGGCGACCGACAAGAGCCGCCAACTGCTGCTCACACCGCCCGCCAGTTAGGGACCTCTCGTTTTGACTCAATCGCTGTATCGTATAAGAGAGGAACGTCGAACAGTCCAATCTATTCAGCTGCATGACACTAGAAGATAGAGGACATCCAAGATTATTAAGAAGGAAGAAAGAAAGAAAAACACACAGAAAGAGCAGATCTAGAGCAGGGAAGGAGATCCCCAAACAGCAGCCTTCCACCAGAAACCATCTGCTTCCAAGCTCATCTAGACTGTTGCCCACCAGGCGGGACGAGGCTGACAAGCGCCCCTCC
Organism: Geosmithia morbida; assembly: GCF_012550715.1. Taxonomy (NCBI): domain Eukaryota; kingdom Fungi; phylum Ascomycota; class Sordariomycetes; order Hypocreales; family Bionectriaceae; genus Geosmithia; species Geosmithia morbida. The sequence goes on from NW_023336197.1 coordinate 685,013, forward strand.
CCAGACTATACCCAAATCGGTTCAGCCCACTTGCAGCTCCCCTCCAAACATTGCCCCGAATATGCGGAGAGGATTATGAGTATACGGTACGGTGTACTGTGTATTGATTGGCACGTGTAAGAGAAGAGGTACCCTATAGGAGTAATCTTGAATACAGGTGAGCATGGCCGGGAAACATGCATCTCTCATGGCATCACGTCAACGAAGCTGCCTGACACGTCTCATGTCCTAATTACGGGAAGGCATGTCTGTGCATGTCTGTGCATGTTTGCTGTCAGGCTGCAAGTTGTTGGCCCGTAGATGTCTGCATATGATTGTGATTCATGAATGATGCACGTTTGTCGGTCCATCATTACTTCACCCACTATTAGAGATCAAGAGAATACCTCCAAGGATTCATCCCCAAAAGAAACAAGAGAAAGAACACTATGGACAACAACAGGCGAGGGAAAAAAAAAATTGAATAGATTTTTTTTTGAGGAGTCGTGAATATAAAACTGTTTTGATTTTTATGACGCTAAAAGAAGAAGAGAAAAAAAAAAGAAGAAAAAAGAAGAGAGAGAAAAAAAAAAAAAGAAATAGCGTGTGGCTTCTTCTTCTTCTTCTCCTAACCCCTTCTAATTGGCAAATATCCTCAATTTACTATCAACCCCCACCGTCGCCATGACGCAACGTATCTGAACATCCGAGGCGGCGGCGGCGGCGGCAGCAGCCGCCTTGGTCGGTGTGCCGTTGATGCCGTTCCCATTCGTCGCCCCATCGGTGACGGCAGGGGCTCTGGAGACGGAGGGGGCCCATCGGACCGAGGCGATGAAGTGCTCGTGCGAGTCGGCAATGACCTTGACGCACTTGCCCTCCTGGCTGAGGTCCCAGCAGCGCACCGACTTGTCGTCCGACACGGAGATGAGGTACTTCCCGCCGGGGTGGAAGACGAGGGCGCGGACCCAGTTGTCGTGGCCGGCCAGGGTCTTGAGGCACGACCCGCGGGCGTCCCAGAGCTTGATGGTCTTGTCGCGGGATCCGGTGGCCATGAACTCGGCGGCGCTCGTGGCCGGGGGGGGCTTCTTGAGCCCGGCGAGCGGTGCGAGGTACTGGTACGACGTGGGCGGCGCGACGGCGCAGCACTCGTTGAAGTGCTCGTGGCCGATCATGGTGGCCTTCGTCTCGGGCGTCTGGGACGATATGTCCCACAGGCGGCCGGTCTGGTCGTCGCCGGTGGAGAAGAGGAATCGGCCGTCGGACGAGGGCGACACGTCGCGCACCCACCCGGCGTGGCCCTCGAGCGTGCGCACGCAGTACCCCGTCGTCACGTCCCAGATCTTGAGGGTCCTGTCGCGGCTGGCGCTGACGAGCAGGTTGCCCGACGAGGGGATGAAGCGCACGGCGCTGACGCTGTGGTCGTGCCCCGGCAGCGTGCGGGTGTTCTGGTAGTCGTTGGCCGGGTCCCACAGCTTGATCTTGAGGTCGGAGCTGCACGAGGCCAGGAGGGTGCCCCCCCGGGGGCCGCCAAAGTCCACGTCCAGCACGGCCCGCGTGTGGCCCTTGATGGTGCGCTCCAGCTCGCCCTCCTCCCAGTCCCAGATCTTGATGGTGTAGTCGTCGGACCCCGTCGCCACCGACGAGAAGACGGGGTGGAAGGCCACGCAGTTGACGGCGTTGCGGTGCGACTCGAGCACGTGGCGGGGCGGCGGTCGCGGTAGCCACGAGGCCGGGTCCTTGTTCTTCTTGGACAGGGAGGAGGGTGTCAGGCTGTCCATCTCCGACTGGAGGGCCGCGTTCCGGGACTCGAGATCCATGATCTGCCATTGTACAGTATCAGCACAGAAAGGGAGAGAGGGAGAGAGAGAGAGAGAGAGAGAGAGAGAGAGAGAGGTGGGGGGCAAAGGTTGGGACGTCTGCATGCCATGAGAGGCAGAGAGGAAGGACGCCGGCATGCGAGGGAGAGGAGGGCATACGTACCTTTTTCTGCAACCGCACCACACTTGTCCACTTCTTCTCGAGTAGCGACTCATACTTTTTTGACGTGGCCGAGTCAAAGGTCTCCTCGGTTAGGTTGAGTTCTGTGCGAAGAGATGCGGCGGCATTTGGTAGATTGTTTGCAGAAAGGTAGGCAATGATGGATTTGTGTCTGGACAAGTCAGAATAACGCAAGCCAGTACATCTTCTTCCCAAAGCAGTGATAGAGCCTAGAGGATGGGGGGGGGGGGGATCTCTAGAACGAGACAGAGAGAACATAGAACATACAGCTCTTCAGCTTGACGGGCCGTCAGCACTGTGGCCATACTGGGCGCAGTTTTATGAAGCCGTCCGACATACAACAGGCTCCTCGGCTGGCGCAGCCACCGATCTTCAATGTGGCGGGAGAGGGGAACCGTCGGTCGCCTTGGTATCGTCTAGAATTCGTGGCGAATGCGATCCCTGGGGGAAGAGAAAGGACAGGGATGGAGTGTTGATAGCTATTATCAGCTACTCGTCGTCGTCGTCGTCGTCGTCGTCGTCGTCGCCGCCGAAGGAGGGGGAGGGGGAGGAGTAGCGACGGGCGGGTCGGTGTGGGTTTGTTGACAAGATGGCGGTCGTGCGGCGCACCTCAAAGCTCAGGGGGTAGGGGGAGAAGGAGAGATCAGCAACCGAGTCGGGACGTCGGTGGTATCTTGCCGTTGTTGATGATGTAACCTCGCGTGTGTACTCGCATGTGTCGTAGTGGGAAAAAGGCCATATAATTGCCGCTGATTTAAAGCACTCATATGACTTGTCTCGGCATATGCGTTACAAAAGACAGTCTTGACTCTTTGGTATGCTGCACTGGTAGCACTTCCACGTAAAGGGTCTAAGTTGGGAGACGCATGAGCTGGCGGGGCAACGTTTCCCCTGCGCCGGTCGATGCCTCAGAAGGCCTCGGCCGGTCACGTCCATGTGAAGGGGTCGAGGACCCGAGGTATTGACAACGCTTTTTTCCTTCTTCTTCTTCAATCTGATGTCAATACTATCAATACTATGAGTGCCATATTGATGCACGTACCTCGGACTTTCTTTTGGTGTCTTTTTTCTTTTCTTTTTCTCTGGTCTTGTTCTTCTCTCTATCATATAGTGTGTGTGTGTGTGTGTGTCAAGATAAAAGTCACGAGATTGGACAGGGACATGGTATGAGTATTGGTACGACACCCGTCCCGCTCTATATGAGGATAGCTATTAGGACCAGGATCATATAAGAAGTACCTGTACAGATCACTACGGAGCGTGCACAGATCTGTATACATGTACTCCGTAATCTGTAGATGATATATCCTTACGGGGGACCCTGTAGACATGATATTGGACTGCCACACACATTCTCTCCCTCCCACGGCAATGCATAATACAATACACACACACACACACACACACACACACACACACACACACACACATATATATATATATATATATATATTACTCATGTTTCAATCTTGTAGTATGGTCGCTCTTCGCATCGCATAGGTTCCATCCAATCTCCCACCGCTTGCTCCTGGTAACGCTTGGATTTGCTATCAATAGGCTCCCTTCCTCTCTTGATCTACACCAGATACCGATGATACCTACCCCGTACTAGTGATCCGTACAAGGATGCAGCGTCTGGTTCCATTCACGTACCATCTGATTCCACCCTCCGGGTGCCCCACGACGATGCCACCTGATACAGATACAGATACCACACTGCATATAGCCGTCCGACGCAGACCGACCCATTTTCCCTGTCTAGTATTTGTCAATTTATCGTGTCTGCATATGCATATATCCATGCCTGTTACCGAGCACACCCGGCCATTCAGCCCCTCTCGATATCGATCCGCTCCCCAGTCCTCCTATGCCTCCGATCCGTATACGCCAGTGCGAAGCCGTCGCCTGCTTTGCCGGCCACCATGTCGACCACCTCGGCCACGACGATGACGTGGTCCCTGACCGGCACCAGGCCGCCGGACGGCGCGTCGCGGCTGGCGAGCCGGCACCTGAGGACGTGAAGCACCCCTCCGCCCAGCAGCACGGGCGCCCTGCCGTCGTCCCCGCCCCCCGTGCCGGCGGCGTGCTCGATGCCGTCAAACAGCCCGGCCACGCTGTTGCCCCTGGTGAAGTGGTCGGCCACCCTGGCGCCCCGCCCGTCCGCCGCCAGCAGGTGCAGGTTGAAGTGGCCGTCCGGGTCGCCGACGATGGCGTCCAGCGTCTGGCTGGGCGTAGCGATGTTGAACGTCACCAGCGGCGTGGGCGGCGCCACGGACAGCGTCGTGAAGGACGACATGGTCATCGCGCGCGGCGCCGCGCCGTCGTGCGCCGTCAGCACCAGGACCGGGTGCGTCAGGAGGCGCATGGCCGTGCGGAATCGGTCCGGGAGAGGCAGTAGAGGGTCGACCACGGCCGTGGGCTGCTGGCCCTCCCGGTCCTCTGTCGTCTCCGCTTTCGTCGTACCTGGCGTGTGGAGTCGTCGTGATGGGGTAGCGTCTGGCAACCGGTCAGCTTTCGGGCTGCAACGCGCATACGGCATACGCGGCACTCACTCCGTAGATCCGGCGTCCGTAGCGCTCGCCGCGGCGCTGACGTCGCCTGTGATGGTATTCTCCTTGTCGAGCTCCGAGCCCATGCTCCCCTGGCAGCTCCAGGCGCGTACCGCGCCGCAGAGAGTCCACGCATCATGGCATTCCAGGCGTCCTCGGCTCCCGTTTCTCTCTTGGCTCAACTTTCAGGTAGACGGATTCTCCGATCCTGCCAGATCATCACGGAGGTGAAATGAGTAATCAAGGAGAAAAGGAACATGTCCGAGAGACGGACTTAAGAGTGGAGGAGGAAGGGTCCCACCTTCGGTCCTACCCATCAGAACGGAGAAGGTCCGCGGTTCTTCCCCCCGATAAAATGATCTTATCGATAAGCAGCTCGCTATCTCTCCCTCTCTCCCAATCTTCCATCCTCATCTCCATTTTTATTTTTATTCTTCCCTCTCTCTTTTCGCGCGTGCCCGTCATCAAAAGGGGGGGGGTCCATTCTTCTCCAATCGCGTATATCCCGTCGCCCAACCAACCACCACAATGTCCAGATCGACATCGCTCCTGTCCTCGGCAGCCGCCACCCGTCCGACGACAGCCTTCCTATGCTCTCCGGCGACGACGGCTCCCTCGATAACGGCCACGTACCACCGCGCCCCGACGACGTCCACGCCCACCCAGCAAGTCCGCCACGCGACCTTTGTCCGCCGCCCCCGCCGCCCCTACACCTTCACCCAGCTCGTCCAGCTGTCGGACGGGTCGTCGTACGTGGCGCGCACCACCTCCCCTCAGCCGCTGTACAGGACGGGCAAGGACTCGCGCAACACCCTGCTCTGGCAGCCGTCGGAGAAGAAGCTCCGCAACGTCGAGGTCGACGAGGCCGGTAAGCTGGCCGCCTTCCGTGAACGCTTCGGTCGCGCCTTTGACCAGAAGGCCCAGCCTGGCGAGGAGGGCGCGGCGGAGGGATACGACGGCCACAAGGCCGCCTCTTCTTCCTCAGATGCTGCTGCTGCCGCCAAGGCTGCCGAGGACGAACCGGAGGATGATGGTTACGGCGACCTCATCTCTTCATATGCCCCCGACGTGACTTCCTCCTTGAAGGATGGTGGGTCGCCCCCCGCCCCCGGCGGGAAGAAGAAGAAATAGATCATCTGAGACGAAACATATCTGGGGTTTCTCGTGGGTTCCTACTACTGTCTCCCTACGACAAGGATTGTATGGACTGTGCAGGTAGAGGGTGTGAGCGCCGTGTCAGACGTACCGTGTAACAACAGAAGCCACAGGCTAGCATGTAACATATCGGAAAGAAATATAGATATGAAAAACAAGAAAGCAAAACTACAATAGGATCCTCATCGAACACCTTCCTTCCCTGCTTCTTTCTTTTCTGTTTTTTATTTTAGTCCCCCTTCCACGCCCATAGCAAGCTCCCGGAGAGAGCGAGAGACCGGTGGTATAGTCTGCGAAATACGAAAAAAAAAAAGGTAAAGGAGGAGTGATATCTAGTCCGAGTCTTCATGAAGTCTAGCCCTAGCTCGGTCGACGGCCGTGTCCCCTGGAGCCTTGGCTTGATCGGCTTGATACACGGGTGGTTTGTAAAAGACGGACTCGTCATCCTCGGCATCGAGTTGCATGAGGAACGTTTCCCATTTTTCGATGAGCTGTGTCTCAAAGTTAGCATGGGACGTACACCGGAGTCGTTGTATGTCGATAGGGGTGAATTGAGGACAGGGATCGAATGTAGAGAGATGGATAGATGGATAGATCGATCGATCGAGAGATAGAGGGATAGAGAGAGAGATAGAGGGATAGAGAGAGAGAGAGAGAGAAAAGAAGAAGAAGAAGAAGAAGAAGAAGAAGAGATGCCTACCTCCTTCTGTGCCTCGACGGCGCTCTCAAGGAACGTCTCGACGCCACTCTTAAAGTCCTCGACCTTCTCCTTCTCGAAGCGGTCTAGCTCCGTCCTCATGGACCGTCCCATGCCGTCAAACAGCAGACGAGCCTGGTGGACCTTCCTCTCCGCCTCGGCGACCTCGGCGCTGGCCTGGTTCAGGCGGTCCTGCTGGCTTTTCCCCTGGCGGAGCAGCTTGTCCTGGGCGGCCTTGCGCTTGATCATGTCGGCCTCGGCGCTGTGCCAGGCGTGGAAGCCCTTCTGGCGCTGGGAGAAGGCCTGCTTGACGGAGCCGATGAGGCGGATGTACTCCTCGATGATGATGCCGAAGGTGAGCATGTCCTGCTGGGCCTGACGGTCGTAGACGTCCCGGATCATCAGCTGCAGGTCCGAGAGGGCGTCGAGCGGGCCCGAGAGGGAGGGGGACAGCTCGACGGTGGAGAGGGCGTGCAGCGAGGCCGAGAAGTCGCCCGCCGCCTCGGCCATCATCTTGCGCTGGCCGACCATGGTGTCCATGGCCTTGAGGATGCCCTTGAGCTGGCTCTCCAACGCGTCGAGGTACACCTTGCGGTCGTGGAACCAGTCATCCTGCTCGACGAACTTGTTGCCGCCGCCGACGTTGATGCCCAGCGACCCCAGCACGCCCTTGCTCTCGGCCGGCAGCGGGTCCCGGCGCTCCTTGTGCTTGACGTCCACGTTGAAGGAGTCGCTCTCCAGGAAGAGCTTCAGGTCCGCGTCATGCTGCAGCGTCGGGTGCGACGCCGTCTTGTTCAGCATCTTCTCCAGCGCCGCCCGCCGCGTCTCCACAAAGTTGCTGTCGAACCGTCCCACCGCCTGCTTCTCCGGCGGCGGAGGCACCACGCACCCAGGGTTGTTGGAGTGCAGAGTCGTGTACAGCCAGAGGAAGTCGCGGTATCGCCTCTTGACCTCGAATTCGCGCTGCTTGTAGGCCTTGGAAGTCGTCTGTCCTCGCCAGAGTCAGTCACCGGATCACGACATGGAAGAAGCAGGAAAGAGAAAGGAAGAAGGGAAAAATGAGGGAAAAAAAGAAGAAGAAAAAAATCGTACCCGAGTCCGAACACTGTAGACAATGTGCGAACTGGTCAAGTCCCCAATCTTGACTGGATCCCCCACCGAGATATGGAAGCTCGGCTTAGCAGCCTGCTCGACGCTGACGCTAGGCTGCGTGCTGCTCAGCACACCACTAGGTCCGGCAGCATCGACGGGCGGAGGGGCGCGTGCACCTCCGGCGCCGCCGCCGCCGATGGCGATCTCGTCCTCGTCGTCACCAAAGGTACTGTGCGGGCCCCTCCTCGGCTGCGCTCCGCCAGACATGGTGGTCCTCATCACAACCTCCTTGAGGGGAGGAACAGGCGGCTTCGACCCGTCATCGCCTACACCTGCACCTGCACCTGCGCCACCCAGCACGTCGTCGTCGTCGTCGTGCGTGCCTGCTGCAGGTGCAGAGGCGGCAGCTCCCAGCGGACCGAGGGGATCATCGACGGCTTCGAGACGCGTAGGCTGGGCCACCAGGCGACGAGGTCCGCGGGATGGACGGGGCGTCGATGCCGTGGCAGGTGAAGTCACGGATGCGGCGGCGCTCGATGATGCGTCGGGAGCGGTAGACGGCTTGGAGTCTTCCTGACCCTCTGGCTTCTTGGTGTCCGCCCAGGGCGACTCTTCGACGTCCATGGTTGCCGGTGTGTGCTGCGATGCAGAGGGAAGCCTTGCCTCTCGGATTGTTTCTTCTTCGTCGGGTTGGGGGAGCGCGGGTTGTTGGCGGATCGGAGGGTTTAAAGTGGACGGCGGATGCTTGCGCATGTGGGCTCCTGAACAACGTCAGTGCATCTTGCTCGATCGCGCCTCGCCCCACTTTGCCTCCTCCCCTTCACGGAACCCCCCCAACCTCGACCTCTCTGCCTGGTGGATGATAGCTACGAGATTCTGGTTGGTATCGGTAGGAGGATACCTGTACGGATTGTCTTAACATCTCGTCATCGATCTTGACCAACTGCATCTTCTTCCTCTCCTTCTCCTCCTCCTCCTCCTCCTCATACGTGAATTTTACGGTTTGTGTAGGAGACTAGGCCTCGAACCGACGAGAGCCTTTACCATGACCGGTAATTACTCCCTAGATTACTATCAATCATATGGTCCCAACTCCGCAGCACCCAGCAGACATACCGGCGACCATCACAAGATATATATATATATAATATTATATGATTTCGTCTCCCTCTCGCTTCATCCCGCCATCCAGTCCAAGATTACAGCTCGCACCTCCTCATCTGCCGCATGGAAACGTACACCCCTGAGTTTTCTTCTCCGTCTTGCGGTTCCTAACGCTCGGCGTCGTAGCATCCTCCCACAATGACAAGATTCATCCTCGTGAATTTGACCTTCATGACGGGCGTCTTCTTGGTGGGGAAAGCGCTGATCTGGTCGGGGGTAATCATGACCTCCTTGCCCTTCTTCTTGTGCGTGCCCGTACCCGTGCCGCCAGCGGTGGACGGCTGTCCAGCAGCGTTTGTGCCCGTTCGTATGCCGTCGCCACCGGCGGCACCGGCGGCACCGGCGGCACTGGCAGCCGCAGGGTCTGTGCCTGGCGGCAGGGCGCCGGTACCGGTGGAAGCGTCGAGCAGACCGACCTGCTGCGCGGCCTTTTGCGGGTCAGCGGGGAGCTCGACGTCCCACAGCCTGACTGTGCCGTCCTGCCCGCCCGAGGCGAGCACGTTGGATTCCTGGCTGAAGCTGAGAGACCAGACGCCGCCCTTGCCGTGGCCTCTGGAGCGCTTCATGCGCGTACCCTTCTCGATGTCCCAGAACATGATGTTCCCCGCCGCGTCGGCGCTGGCCAGGATCCTGCCATTGGGGGAGCACTCGAGGGCACTGATGTAGTCGGTGTGGCCGGTGAAGACGCGGACACACGACCCCGTCGTCACCGACCACATGCGGATCGACTTGTCCGTCTCGTCCGAGGCCGAGAACACATAGAGTCCGTTAGAGTGCCACGTCAGGGCCGAGATGGCTGTATCGTGGCCCACCAGCAGCCTGACCGGCGAGGCGTGGTCCTGCATCCACACCCGCACGGCCTTGTCGTAGCCGCCCGTCAGGAAGTAGTGCCCGTGGGGGCTCCAGAGGGAGCGGAACACGGGACCGTCGTGCGACTTGTACAGGCAGAGACATGTCCACGACTCTAGGGACCACAGCCGTATCTGTCCGTCAGCCGAGCACGATAGCAGGAGCTTTGCGCGGGTGTCGAGCGCCGGGTTGGAACGGCCCTCTTCGCCAAATAGCTTCTGCGGCTCCCCAGGCGCCGAGTCGGAGAAGTGGACGTCGTAAACGGGAGCCGAGTGGCCGATGAGCTTTCTGCTGTTGTATTTCTGGTCTCTGTCATGCGGGTTCTTGGATGGCAGAGCTTTGCCGTCCAGAGACCAGACGCGAATGTACGACTCGGATGTGCCGACGGCAGCCATGACACCGTCTTCTGAGAAGTCCATGCTCGATACGCTGCAAGACCGTGTTAGGTTGTCTTCCATTTCACTTTATCCAATCTCATTTTTTTTTTTCATCCTCCTCCTCTTCTTCTTCCGAGGAGAGCCCTCTGGGCTATGGGAGCAGACGACTTACGTTCCCAGGGTATTGTGGAAGGTGAACATGCACGAGCTGACGGGAATCCCAACACCGCCGGTGCGGCCCTCAATTCTGAACCGGTCTCGGTTCTCCCTGAGTTTGGACATCTCCAGCATGATGTCGCGAGGTCGCGAGGGCGGCAAGGGGAGGTCGGAACGGCTGGGAACGTCGGCACTCTCCTCGCGCTTAATCTTCTGAACAAAATCATCAATCAAGCTCGGACGGCCTTCGGGTGGGGGGCTCCGGGCCTCGATCTCCTCAATCTCGGCGCGCACGTCTTCTTTCAGGTCGGGATCCATGGGTAGCGGACCCAGAGTGAGGGGTGCGGCCGGGTCCATGATCTCCTTGTTGGACAGGCCGATGTTTACGCCGGGAATGCCCTCATTGGCGTCTGCTTCGTCGAGCTCCAAGTTCTTGGACTTGTGGTACACCGCCTCGAAGCTGAAGGGCGTGATGGGGCCGCGAGACGTGGCGTCGATCTGGCAGTGTGCGACGAGGAGTTGGCGGATGACGGAGCCACCCTGATCGGTCTCGCGTTCCAGGAAGTTGAAGAGATCGCTGGTGGCGTGCTGATTCAGCGGCACGCGGTACTTGTTGTGAATGTAGAGCCTGGTGATGTTGTTGTCCTCAACATGCTGGGGGAGCGTGACGGTAGAGAAGATCTGGAGGTCGTCCCGGTGGCCGGCCTCGAAGCGCGGGCCGAGATCTCTCAGGAAGGCCTTCGCATCCTCTCCGTAGCCGTTGACGACGAGCTCGAGGAATGAATATACAAAGATGGGCCACAGGAGTTTCGAGAGTTCAAACTGGCGGGTATCAGCGAGGGTTCATGCCGGAAGCGGCGACCGTTCAAGCAGTCCATGCTGAAAGAGGGATGGTACCTTGTATATGTCCAAGTTGTTCTCGACCCAGCCGTGCAGGAGGTTGAAGGCCTTGGTGTACTTCTTGGGTCCGAGGTTGGCAAGCTGCTGGAGAGGCTTTCCATCGGGGCCCAGGTGCTTCGACTCTTGACGGAATATTTCTTCTGTACGGTTGAATCCCCTCTTGAGAAGGTAGTCTGTAACCTGGTGCGGATGTCAGCAGCTGAATAGAGGACACGGTCTGCGGCTCAAGTGCTTGGGAGGTGGCCATCTTTGACAAGCAGAGTGATCTTGAGGCAGGCTAGACAGGGCAGCGCAGCTGTGCAATGCTATACGCTGTACAGTCACTCCCGGGAGGGCCTCGTTTACGAATTCGAGAGAGATGCATGTTTCTTGTCATGACTCGTCTCCCCCGAGACGCAGTTGTCCGATGCATGTTTACGGACGTCGATGAGACGGTGCTGCTCTTGTTGCGTGGGGGAATAAGGGAATAGTGAGGGACCCGAAATCATCGCAGCAGACTCTGAGGCCTCGTGCAGAGGAGGCGATCGTACCGATGCTGCAGTGTTATGCGGCGCGAATAGCGGCCGATGCCATCCACGCTTGCTCTGCGATGCCTCGAAAGACGAAGCGAGCAAGAAGGGCGACCGCCACCTCGGAAATCTCCATGGAATGAGAAGACAGCGTTGAAAGAGAGGATTCATATACATACAATCTGGTTTAGGTTCTGATTCGACATTGACGTCCCCGATCCTGAGCCGCCCGAGTTTGTGGCCGCAGGAGCCGCCGGGGCAGGTGAAGAGACGGGCTGTTGCGCGTTGAAGCCATTGTTGGTGGGTATGGCAACCGGCGTGGGATTTTGACCGGACATGATGACGGTGTAACCAGACAGCGTTGGTTGACGGACGTATACGTGATTCCCCGTGTGCCAAGATGGCAGATGATCCAGACAGGATGCTTGGTACAGACGGTGCCCGATCTGGCCGGTGCGTATACAGCCGGAGCTGTAAGAACGCCCAGATGCAAGGGCAGGGAAGTAGTCACCAGCAGAGCAGGAGAAGCTTCCCCCGCCCGATGAGCCGGGGGGGATTCGGTGAGCAAGTGAAGGGATTCTTCTGGAACGTCTATGGCAGCGAGGTGTCAATCGCGTCGGTGCGGACTCAAGAAAAGAGTGTCGATGATGAAAACGCGCTGGATATACGGGACAGTGAATAGCTGAATCGCACGAAGCAATTATTACCATGGAAAGCCCAAGGTTCGAAGGACTCAAAGGTGAGAGAGTCTGGGGAGGGGCGGTTAGACAAGCCGAGGTTTAGCCGGGGAGGTGAACAGCGGCGGGGTGGCACTAGCGGAAGGCGCGTCTCCCTCACTGCCAGCTAGCAGCCAGCACTCTCGCAGAACTCTCACAGAACTCTCGCAGAACTCTCACAGAACCATTCTCACCTGCTCGTCCTCGTTCAGCGGGGCTACGAGATACGAAGGTGTCGCTGTTATCCGCATCATCGAAGATCCGAGCTGCTGTAACTGCTGAAACTGCTGAACCTGACCATCTCCGCCATGTCCTCCCCAGACGACAAACCCATGGGCGATGTCGACGACAACACCCACCAGCCCTTTACCGTCGAGGAAAACATCCGGCAACTCAGCGAGATAGACAGGAGCACGGTGCAGCTCATGAGCCACACGGCTACAGCCCTCGACGCGGTATCGATGGGCTCGCTAGCAGGTGGCGGCGGTGGCGACGGCGGCAGTGCAGCGTCGGCCGCGGCGCAGAAGGAAGCTCTCCACTCGGCCACAGACTCCTTCCTCCACACGCTGCACAGCGTGGACGTCAGGATGAAGAGGCAGATCATGGCCCTCGAGGAGGCCGGCATCGTCAAACTCGGCGGCACGTCGAGGCAAGAGCCGCACGCGGCGGCCGCAGGGACCGGGACCGGGACCGGGACCGGGACGATCTCTGGCAAGACTTCGCTGCGGCCCGATGGTATGGGTAACGTGGGCGGCCTGGACATCGGATGGCTGAACAGCCAGGGATCCAAGGTGGAGAGGGAGATGGAGGCGGAGCTGTGGGACAAGGCCAGGGCGTTTCTGGAGAGGCAGGAGGATAAGAAGACTGGTTGAGAGTACGTCGGCAGGGGAAGACGGCAAGACCCTCGAAAAAAAAAAAAAACTCGAGCGTTGCTCGGAAGCATGATGCGCGTGGAGCTGTCGAGACGACATGGCGCGAGCTGAGTCTTGCGAAAGCATGTCTGCGAGAGCACACGGCGAACGAGCACACCTCTGGAACTGACTACGACGACGAAGCTGCAGTCTACGGGCTGCGCTATCGATGGGGAATAGACGCACGGTTCCGAGGCCTGGCGGTTGGCATCGGAGCATCAGCACCTTGCTCGGAGACCGGAGCAGAGCTGTGGCGTATCCATATAGCTGGGATGGTGTCAGCTGCCATTCCCGGAGGCGTCGATGACTGCAATACGCAGGTGCCTTGTCGAACCGTCAGAGGCAGAGGTCGGCGCGAGTTGGGTGGGCATCTCTCTGTCATGTTAAGTAGACAGCCCGGGGGGGGGGGGRGSGRGACGTGGCGGGGTTGATACGGGTGTATCTATGCACACACACACACACACACGCACGCACATATATATATATATGCATACATACATACATACATCACTCAGCCGGATCTCTCTGTTACCGCCAGCAATCGAAATAGTGAATGCTGTTGTGGAGTAATGCGAAGATGCGGCGACTCAGGAACAAGCAGGAGAGATATACGGACATGGGAAATCAGATGAGACTCGGGACGAGAAATGAGACAGACACCGATACGAACGAGCATACTGTGACGGAGCAACGTAAGCCGTACTATAATCTGGAATGATATGTATCGATACCTGGTATTACTGCGTGAGTATCTGTACGGGTAGGCATGCGATAATACGAATAGCCAGACAATGAGAGAGCCGGGAGAGAGTCCAGCCAAGACCTGTATCCGCTATATTATCACTGCAGTTCACCAGCCCACCGTCGCTGTACAGGCAACTGGCCAGAGCCTACAGGTTACAGGCACCTGCCCGCCAGGCCTGTACAGATTACAGGCACAGCCATTACAGCGACACTCGTAGGCTTAGATGGGGTCAGAACCCAGAGACCAGAGCCCGGAGACCTAGGAAGGATCGGTCCCGCAAAACCAGGACGGCTGCGCCTCTTCCAGACCCAATCAGGCCACGCGTATTTCTCGTAGCGACGCTTTCCAGTCCGAATAAGCAGCAGGAGTATTACGGGAGTATTAGATCATTCTCCATCATACTCTGAAATTAGATCCCTGCGGCGCCCCCCCCCCCCCCCC
>NW_023336197.1:699275-724241 GCF_012550715.1 Geosmithia morbida
TGGCGTCCGCCGTCGTCGTTCAACCCCCTTGGATCAATTTTCTCTCCCCTTCTCCTCTCCTCTCCTCTCCTCTCCCCCCTCCTTCCTCTACCAGTTCCACCTCGACCTCCTTATCTCGAATGCCCCTAGGGCGCCCGTCGTCGCTCTCTCAACCCTTCGGACCAGATCTCCCTCCCGAGCGACCCGAACGACAGCACCCCTCCCCGCTCCCGAAAAGCCTCGACGGCTTCGAGGTACTACCGTGCAGGCCGAAACATCGAGCATCGGAAGGACGTCTGCTGCAAGACGGCCAGACACATCATGCCGGCTCGGACGGCGATCGCCCTCTCGGCCGTCACCCTCGTCCCGGGTGCCCTTGCCCACGGCAACCATGATGCGAGCAACATCGCCGAGGGCCAGACGGTGTCTGAGGATCCGATTGTGAGTCGACAGGGATGCGATGATACCGACGGTCCGAAAGGAAAGGAGAAAGAGACCCCCGGAGGTGGCTAATACTCGCGTGTGCGTCTGTCGCAGGACCTGATATTGTGGCTTCACATCTTTATCCAGATGTTTGCCTATGGCGTCATCTTGCCCATCGGCATGATCTTTGGTGTACGCTGCTTCTCTCCCCCTCTCTCTACCCTGACCCCTTGCACATGTTCCTGACTTTTTTCGGTCGTGACAGATGGCCAAGTCATCGTGGCACGTTCCCACGCAAATCGTCGGCTCCTCCCTGGCGGTGGTGGGCTTCTTCCTCGGTCATGCCCACCGTGGCCGCCAGTTCGTCGGCGGCAACATCCACGGCAGCTTCGCGCACATCCTGCAGATCATGCTGGTCGTCCAGGTAGTGCTGGGGCTGTACCTCAAGGGACACTGGGAGCGCGGGATAAACGGGTGGATCCGCCGCGCCATCCGCCCCTGCCACTCGGTCATCGGCAAGGCCATGCCCGTCTTCTCGTGGGCGCAGATGGTCTTTGGCGGCATCACGGCCCTGGGCTTCTGCCAGGGTGAGCACGTCGGCCAGTGCGCCGCCCACTTCATCATGGGCAGCGCCTTTGTCGCCTACGGCATCCTCCTGACCATCATCCTCCTCGTCGGCCAGGTGTGGATGCGCCGCACCGGCCGCTCCCAGGAGTTCTTTGACAGCTCCGTCATCGCCGCCTGGGGCTGCGTCAACACCTTCACCGAGCACCGCTGGGGCACCGCCTGGGTCCGCAACGACTGGCAGCACACCACCATGGGCATCATCTGGTGGTGCGCCGGCCTGGCCGGCGTCTGGATGAGCCGGGACCGCGACGGCAACCCCAAGCGCAACTTCATCCCCGGCTTCGTCCTCGTCCTCACCGGCTGGGCCATGTCCTCCCACCCGCAGGAGCTCATGGTCAGCGCGGCCACCCACTCGATGTTTGGCTACTGCCTCATGGCCGCCGGCGCTACCCGCATCGTCGAGATCTCCTTTGTGCTCAAGGATCGGCAGAGCCTCGACGACGACGGCCGTACCTATAACAGCTTCCAGTTCATCCCCGTCTACGTGAGTCCCCTCTCCCCCGCCAGCTCTCCCCGACCGACCCCTCTGCCTGCTGACGCTGCCTGCCGATCCCAGTTCCTCTACGCCTCCGGATTCCTCTTCATGAGCGCCACAGAAGAGCAGATGACCATGGTGGCCAACTCGGACATGGACCACGTCGCCTACCTCCTCATCATCTTCTCCCTCGCCTTCCTCGTCTTCCTCTTCGCCAGCATGCTCATCCAGATGTACGACCGCCTCGCCGACCCCGACGGCGCCGACAAGGACGCCAGCCACGGCGTCTACACCGGCCTGAACGGCAACGTCCCCCTCGAGGAGGGTCGGGCCCGTGACGCCGAAGAGTTCGAGCTCGGCGGCCTCTCCAGCGACGATGAGGGTGCCGACGACGCCGAGGAGCGCAAGACGGTGCGCAGCAGCGACGAGTCGTCGTCTTCGAGGCCCCGCACCAACGGTCGGGCCAACGGTCGGGCCAACGGTCGGGCCAACGGTCGGGCCAACGGTCGGGCCAACGGTCAGGGGTCGCACGTGTAAGGCCTGCCCACCGCAGGCGGGTGCTGACAATGTCTCTTGACATTTCGCAGAGAAAAAAATGACGGCTGGAATTCTGTTCTGTAACAACATGGCACCGGGGTTGGTAAGGTTGAGGTGGATAATTTTTTTGTTTATTCTCGTGTTTATTCTTGTTCTTGTTCGTGTGCATCGCATATACGCACGCAGACACCGCTATCTAAGGGAGTATATGGCATGGGAGTTCTTTTCTTCTTCTCTTCTCTTCTCGTATCTATTGCAATCAACATGTGGGGGTTCCTCTCGATGTCCGACATCCAGCTCCCAACACCAATGTGAAGAGGAGTCAGCATGGGAATACAGTACAAGTAATGGCCATGGAGTTGTAGAGTTGTAGAACATGGCGATGATGCATGTGTATGTGTGGATCTGATTGTTGGCGCTCATACCAAAGTAAAAAAAAAAAAAAAGTGTGGGGACACACTCCAGTGTATCTTTTTTTTTTCTTTCTCTTTTTCTTTTTTTCCTTAGTTCGCGGGGCAAGTCTTCGACAAAACCCATCTGACAGCCGACATCAACTATAACAACCAACGTCAACCATAACAGCGACGACAACAACAACAACTACTACTACTACTACTCCTACTACTACTACTACGAAACGCAGAGCACCGATAGACCGCCACGATGCCCTCGGTAGCAAACCCCAACAAACCCTCTTCGAACCGCCTAGCCGCCCGCTCCTCCAAGGCCAAGAAGATCCAGCGCCAGCGCGTCGAGGCCGCTCAGCACAAGATCTCCAAGCAGGACGTCGCGCGCGGCGCTCGTCCGGGACTTCTCCCCTCCAGCGGACCGAACCGCAAGCTGAGCGCCAAGAAGGCCCGCAAGATGGAGAAGAAGATGGGATACGCGCTCAAGAGGCGTATGGAAGCCGAAGGCATCGTCAGCATGCAAGGTCAGTGCATGACTCTCGTGAATGCTGTAATCAGCAGATGCCGTGAAGAAGGACCGGAGACGAAGCCGACAGGGAAGCTAACAGGACTCGATGAGTCTAGAGGATGCGCCCGAGCCCGAGACCGAGGAGAAGAAGAAGAAGACGACGACGACGACGGAGGAGGAGGAGGAGAACGATGTGGATATTCAGTGATTCGACGGATATGACAGGGCATTCATTCACGGGCGTTGGCGTTCAAGGCTGGTTTGATAAAGTAATAAAAAAACTCTGCAATTTCTTTAAAAAGATTTTTTTTCGAATATCATTGCATACATTCCATGCATTCGATCGGATACTCCTCCTGGGATGTCTGGCACATCGGTTCTTCCGCTGTCCCGTGTATGCCGGGTGATGGTGGGAAGGGGTCTGACAGTGCTGCCCCGGGTCGGCAACACACATGGGTAACATGACTCTCTCTCTCTCTCTCGCAGGGCGCCGCGAGAAGATGTAGGTGGTAGGGTCATGGACGGTGAGGGTCTCGGAGGATACTCCTTCTTATCCAGTCACCGTTACTGGTAATACAAGGCGGTGCAGAGAAACGTAGAAGATGGGCATTGTACGACGAGTTTCTCATGTATCGAAGAGAGATCAGATCATAAAGTGCCGGAGCATCTGAAGACAACCAACCCTATGATAACCAACCCTAGCCAAGCACCCTAAACCCGAACATCACTTCGGACTCGCGTATGCAACCATCTCACACCAGTCTCCATCGAGAGCTGCTGGGCTGGCACCAGCTAGTCCTCTCGCTCTCGACTTTCTTCTCTTTCCCCTTCCTTTCTGCCCTGACCCTCTTCTTTCCACATCTAAGAGAGTACCGATTACGCCTCTGTTTGCTCTATGAGAAGGGGGCCGAGGGGAAGCATCCTCTGCGGCATCTGACTCGCATGGTCTTTCTGGCTACTTCTTCTCCTCACACACAAACCTCTCCAAGGCTTTCTCCATACGAGACCGAAGCCATCAAACCTTTTCTTGCCTCTCACCGACAAGCTTCAGAAACTGTCATGCCTCTTCGATCCTTCATCGGCGAGGTGCTCAGGGATCTGCGGCACACGTGGGATCATTCTCAGCAACCTGGATCCTTGCCGTGTACATACTGCGTCGGCTGACCGTGTACACCTGGGGCGGGGCAATGGCAGCAAGATCCCCGCGGTACGTTGCTAGCCAGACGTATCTCCAGATATCATGAACCGGCTGAGCTTCAACTCTCAAGCCCCGGAGCCGATGCAGCAGCGGTATCGCATGGTGAAGACGATGCACTGACAACTAGAAGCGTCTCAGCCTCACATGTCCACGATCTCTCTACAGTAATATACGAATCGGCCTTTCCAGGGTTCCCAAGCCTGTGAAGGACCTCATCACTGTACCACTAAAGTATGACGAGGATCTGCGGTCTGTCCGCAGCGAGAGACTCCAATCAGCTGGAGAGCCGACTTTGAGAAGCACGTCGGAGATTACACCGAGAATCCTTCTAGGAGGCGATCTGCACACCGAGGTATTCCAGCGACGACTGACGCCAAGTCTTCGTCAGTCCGGGAACAGAACTCGGAACTCGAGGGAGCGCCTTATGCTGACATTCAACAGCACGCACGCGTTATCCCGTCGGTCAGCCGAGGAGCTTGAATATGCGGTCGAAAAGGGAACTCCCAGCGTGCAATGATGAGTAGACCGACGGTAACAGATCTATCAGGGACATCTCTAATCGGCCTACGGGAGAATGGGCTGCTGGAAACCCCTACAATACTGTTCCGAAACTTGCATGTAGCATCGGGTCTCGCACATTCGTGGGGCCGGCCAATCTGGCGGGGTTCCGATTCCCTGGAAATCTCAATGTCGTTGACGGCAGACATCTCTGAGCTCCGAGACAGTCGGCGTTCCGCGCCTATTTCCCTCTGCTCTCCGTCCCCTGTTCGGAAACCAGATTCTGGGTGCGAGGCGACCCGGGACTCGGCTGGAGTGCGTTGGCAACCTCCTTGATAGGGAGATTGAGAGGCGGGAGCTGAACCCGGACGAAGAGCATGATCATCCTCTCTCCGAGGGCTTCAACCCGCCTGGCGAGCTCGAACGCATCAGACCATACCTTTGAGCTCTGAATAGCGGACAGGGGGTCCCCTTCATCCAGTCTCCATGATAGACCTAGAAGGAGCACCGTAGTCTGGAGCAAAGAGTATCTATCCGGCAGAGCCCGTCTTCAGACCTTAGAACGTGGGATCCGAGATAGTATCGATGTTGGCAAGGGTTTCGGAAGAATGATTTATCATCCAGTTTCAGAGAACAGTTTCTTTTCTTTCTCTCCTTGCTTCTTTCTTTCTTTACTTTCTATTCTTTGTAGTTCTTGTACGGTTCAGACGCATCCTGCGTAGCTGGGGGTGGAAAGATCCTCGCGGAAAAGTACCGATGCGTGCAGGTAATACCACGCAGCAGGTATCTCATCAGGCATGACGCAGCGCAGACCACATGTGGTCGGAACTAGGGCGGCACTATTCCAGTGCACAAGACCCCTTCTGAGCCGATGCGACTGCATCTTTCCTTCCGCTCGGGTGGAAATGCAGGATGCTGTCTCGCAACGCCGGCGCCTTTCAGCCGAGGATTCCTGCATATATATCGGTATACATATAATGTATGCAACTGGAGAGCAGAACCATCTACCCATTCGGCCGTATCCACCGTCGGGGCATGTCCTTCTGAGTTCCCTGCAACTTCGACGACCTCGGACACTTGGCCTTCTTACTTCCTCGCTACTTGGTGGCCGAGGGCGGCCGGTTTTCTGCCATCTCCCTCAAGGGCTACTCCCCAAGACCCAACGGCTTGCCTTCGTCGCCCCTTCAATCGGGGACTGCCGAGTTGAGCAAGGGCCCTGCAACATCACATAGATCTAGGACGCCGTCAAGAGTCGTTCTTCTCAACTCCCCCGCATTAAGGGTGGGTTGGGCTGGTCACAGTGATGCAGGTCGGTGACGTCGAGAGAATGGATTTGCAAGCAGTGATGGATGGGGAGGGACAGGAAGAATATCTGGCTAGCTATAGGAAAGGAGAGTCCATCGACTGCGAACCTGCCATGGGTTCGCGGTGCGCTCACTGCTCGGCTGGCAGCTTGATGGTAATACATCACTCTTCTCGACTCGGTGATGCGGACAGATGCACCCCGAACCCTAAAGCCGAGGGTTTAGAAGGCCTTCACCGCGATCCCTACATCTCGGGCGTACTCTCCCCAGTGAGTCAGAAGCTCTTCCAGCTTATCCGGGGACGTCGAGGCCAGATCATGGGTCTCTCCGGGGTCGGCATCCAGGTCGTAGAGCTCCCAAGATCCAGTCCCGTACGGGGCCGGCATGTTTACGGCCTTCCATTTCCCCATGCGCAGAGCCTGGCGGTTGAAGAGTTCCCACCCGGTGACGGTATCCTCGCCATGTATGTGCCCTTCCCCTTCCGGATCTTTGAGATATGGCACCCACGACTTGCCCCTGATAGGTGCCACCTCGCGAGAGCGATACTTCGTCCCCGGGTGGTGTGTCCCGGCAAGTTCGAGGAGCGTGGGCGCAATGTCCATGACCGTCGCAAATCCGTGCTCGATACCGTCAGGTCGCGTCTGCGTGAGTGGCGGGTAGCGGAGTATGAGCGGAACGCGGATCCCGCCTTCTGTGGCAAACGACTTGTACAGCCGCGACGGCGCCGTTGCCGCCGAGGCCCACCGGGGGCCGTACCAGACATAGCTGTTTCCCCGTCCGATGTTGTCAAGGCTGTTGTCGTAGTACCTGTCGATGAAGTCAAATATGTCGCCTTCTACCAGCGGGTATGCTTCCATCAGGAGGCCCTCGGCGCCGTTGTCCGACATGAACAGCACGACCGTGCTGTCCAGCTCGTCCGTCGAGCGCAGGTAGGACAGCACGCGGCCAATCTGGCCGTCCATGTGCTGGACCATGGCGGCGTAGACCTCCATCGTCCTCGAAGAGACCTTCTTCTCCTCCTCCGTCAGGGACTCCCACTCGCGAGACAAGGGCCGGTCGACCGGCGGCACCACGACATGGTGAGGTTTGGCGTGGGCCGGGATGAGACCCAGCTCCCTGAGCCTGGCGAGGCGTTGCTGCCGGAGCACGTCCGGGCCATCGTCGTACACACCGCGATAATCTAGACGATCCTCCTCGGGGGCCTGCAGGGGCCAGTGAGGTGCGGAGTAGGGAAGATACGCGAAGAAGGGCTGCTCCCTCTGCTCATCAGATCTCTCGCCAAGGTACTGCAGCAGCTTGGTGGTGAATGCCTCGGATGAGTAGAAGTCAGGCCCGAGCTCTGATGGCTTAACGGTGCTGTCGTCCTCGACGTAGAAGACGGGGGTGCTTTTCAAGATGCTCGGCATGGCGTTCCGGTCGTCTACTTGCGGCTCCCAGCCATAATGATTTGCAGCACCCTAGAGGTAGATGCTCAGCCACGGAGCCGGGAATCGTGAGATGTCATGAACGGGCATTCAACAGTGTGTGCTTACGGGTAGAAGAGAGAAAGATCGGTCAAATCCCCGTTTGGACGGATACCGGTCGGGTGTCAGTCCGAGGTGCCACTTGCCGGACATGAGCGTATAGTAGCCCGCATCTCTGAGCAGTTCCGGCAGTGCTGCTACCCGGTCGTTGAGGTATCCCTCGTAGCCCGGCTGATCCTTCTGAAAGTCCTGGATGCTTTCGGCCATGGTACCGATGCCGGCTATGTGATTATCGGTGCCGCTGAGCAGCATCGACCGTGTCGGTGAGCAGGCAGCCGCCACATGGTAGTCTGTGAACCGCAGACCGTCTGCTGCCAACGAATCCAAGTTTGGCGTCTTGATCTCTCCGCCGAAGGCACCGATGTCCGAGAAGCCTAGATCATCGGCGACGATGATCAAGAAGTTGGGCCGTCTACCCATATTCAGGCAAAGTGTGAGATCAGAAGGAAGTATTAAGTTGCACGATTGTATGGAGAATGGGGGGGGGGGGGGGGGATCTTGTTCAATCGAGTTGATTCAGATGAGCCGACTTTGCATGCTCTCGAAAATCCATTTCCCCAATGACCAACCCATTGGTCTTACCCCTCTTTTTTAATGTATAGGTGCATGTTCAAGCGACGATGTGAATTTCGTCAGGCACGGTGTCATGTTATCATCATCCCCCCATGCGTTACGAGACGAGATATCAGTGAGCTGTCCGGGTTATGGCCTATGATACTACTTGCTTCCGGTTATGAGGAGCTGTTAGCGCGGATGATGTGATTTGGAATATCGAATCTACATCTGCACATTCCTCTGGTACGATCAGAGGCATGCCTTCGCAGTGCTGTATCTTGGCAATGTCTTGCATGCTCTGGGTTCCTTGTTGCGTGATAGCATGTGCTCTAGAACCGGCCAGTTTCGATACGTATCCGATGTCGATATCCTCAGCGTTTTATTGACCGTTCCATCTCATCATCTACCGTAGGAGAGGAGGAGTCTCATGTCCCGGCGGACGGGACCGCGACGTATCAGTATTACGATCCAGCCCCTCATCGCGGAAACATCCGTGCCGGTGACTAGTAGCGATAGCGAGTGACCTCTGTCAACTTGCCGTTCCTCGCAAGACGCCAATTGAGCACCCAGTACTGCAGGTTTGCCCACAAGGAGAGGAAGAGAGACAGCGAGACCAGGCCGACAATGGCGCTCCAGCCGATCCTGTACAGAGGTCCGTCTGCCTCTTGGAAGAGCTGGCTTCCAATGATACCGGAGCAGTTTGCCGACATGATAAACATCGCTAGAGTGATGGATCTTTCCCCGGACGAACGCGCATTCAGAGCCATCCATGAGCCGTTGACGGGATCTACGGGTGTGTGAACGGTCAGGTATGTGTGAGCGGTCGGGAACCACATCTAGGGAGCGGGGGGCTCTGTTCCCTAGCCTGTACGATCAGATGATGGGATCGGGGATTGAACGTACGCCAGATGGAAGAGAATGAGATGGCGAGTACCAGCACGGCAAATCGTTTTCCGTCGTCGTCTGAGTAGATCAGCAACCGGTTGACCAACTGCCCACGACGATGGATGTGTTAGCATCTAAGCTTGAAAGGATCGGAGTCGGCGGGGGGGGGGGGCCTTGTCAATCACAGCAAATATCCACCAGAGCAGCATCGCGAATGACACCAGTGGCCCTCGCCGGCCGAGTTTGTCACTGACAGCATAGTCAGCAGCGTCTCTGGATATCACCAGCGTCGCACCATGTGCGGAACCACTCACGCGGCGACTCCCCAGACGATGTTCAGGACGAGTTGTATCCACTGTCCAATCGAGACCAACGCGTTCGACCGGAGTCTCTCGTATCCAAACGAGCTGACAAGTGACGGCGCGTACGACCCCATTGTAGATGACGGGGCGAGTCCGCTGATTGTCAATACTATATGGGGATATAGTCTCCAGTTCAGCAGCTTATGGCGAATGTCAGCGATTGCTGTCAACGCATTTGGCAGCGGCCGAGAGAGGAAGAATGGTGAGATGTCTTACTGCCCCTCTCATCTCTGCCCAGGAGATGCTGCGCCTGCTCTCAGCCTTGGAGGCATCGTCAAGGGTAATTCTCTGGGTAAGTATGCGGCTCTCTCGTTCGTCAAAATAAGAGATACCGACAAGACACCGCGGGTCAGCGGTGCTCTTCGGGAAGAAGAGGGTGAAGACGATCCCGACTAAGATTGTGAAGAGGCCCTCGATCTTGACGTGCCGGAATGGTCCGTCAGCTGCGAAGCAACATCTTGAAGCTCTCTGTCAAAGGTTGGACACTTACGACGAATAGCCACTGCCAACCAGCCAGACCCCCGACTCCGCGCATATGGAGTCTAGAGAAGGCGCTTGGTTAGCTACCCTTAGTAGCGTGAATGGAATGCAGACTCGAACCTACACCCCATACGCGATCAGCCCGCTTGTAGCCTGAGCGAGCATGTTTCCCAGGAAGAAGATGGAGAACCGTTTACTCGTCTCGCTTCGTTTATAGTACCGTGTGATTGTGAATAGGCCGGCGGGGATGAAACCGGACTCGCATAACCTGTCGGTGTCGGTAAGAATGATCACGCCAGCATCACCTCCAGCTATTCGCGATACTCACCCTAGAAGGAGTCGCGTTGAGAGGAATGCCCCCAACCCCTTCTGCCAGGCTTGGAAGATGGCGACGAGCCCCCTTGTTGACAGATGCGTCGAGTTAGTATTCTGCACCGATCCTTCGGAGCTCATCTCCTTACCAGGCGATTATCTGGCCGCTGATCCATACCGATGGACCGATACGATAAAGGACATAGTTGCTCGGAATCTTCTCCCCCAGCTGATCAGCGTACATGTTCGCCGCCTCGTCCGTGTCGGTACATGCACTCACTTCTAGCACGACGATACCAGCAGACAGTAGCTGTTGACCGACGTTGAACTGGTTCTGGGTGATGCCGACGTCGCCGAGGAAAAAGTCGGTCAACGCGTTTCCTCTAGATGATAGGTAGCATCCGGAGCCCGTCTGTCAGTAGAGGCTCGCGGCAGATTGAGGACGCGTGTGCACTTGCATATTTCCCCTATCGAGCTGTAGGGCGAAGAAAGCCAGCGTCAACAAGGGCATGACGATGCGATCCAGTCTGCTCATGTTGTCAGTCATGTTCGTGTCCGCTTTTTCTTTCCTCTACTATATTCTGTACATGATCAATTGCTTTCTGAGGATATCATTACCTTGCAACAAGTCGCCTCTCCTCCTCCTCGGTCCATTCGGGCACCTGGGTAGAGGGGGTCTCATCGCCGGGTGAGAGAGTGTATTTCCCGACAGGCTCGTCGCCGCCCCTCGCATCTGGAGAAACCTCCCGGGCAGCCATGTCGAGAATCGGCTGTATCGTAGCCAGGTCTTGCGGTGCACAGGATAGTACTGGGAGATGAGTGGCCGAGCTGCTTCTTATTCCCATCGTATACCCTGGCTAGTAGTCAATGCTCGGCGACTAACTCTGTAACCGTCCTCGAGGCTTGACGATGGCGCGATTAACGTACCGCGATTTATTTCCGGCGGCCCTCCATGTCTAGAGTGCACGTGGCTGATAGCTGCTGCAGATGCCTCATGATGTGATGGAGCACGGGGATGGCACCACTCCAAGTGCGCGCGTTCCGTAAACAGTAGCGTAAGACGCAAGAGGGGTCGTCTATGTCGTGGCGTACTTCACGATTATGCTGGGAAACCCCGGCATTGGATTCATATAACATGTTGACCCCGTTGACAATCGGGGACGGTGTTAGCACACGTTCAATCACACTTTAGGCTCGATATTTTCCATGATCCATCTCACATTGATACATACCTAGGCACTTCAAAAAGTATTATCTGCCAGCTTGGGGATTTTATCCTTACCACATCAGCTGCATCTCCACGAGAGCCATGGCCAACCTGGAATCCCGGAAGCACATCTCCCCCGACTCGGGGTTCCCCATCACCATCCACCCGTCGTACAACCCAAAGATCAATTCCCACGTACCACCGGACCCTATCAGGGAGGAGATCGTCCCGCCAAAGGACCGCGCCTTCTTCGCCGACCCCGAGAAGAAGGCTCTCTTCTCGGTGGCTAACAGAGTTGACCTGACCGAGTCCATCGGGACCGTTCTTGAAAACGTCCAGCTTTCGCAGTTGGACAAGAACCAGCTCGACGAACTGGCTGCCCTAGTGACTGAGCGGGGTGTAGTCTTCTTCCGGGATCAGGATCTCACGACCGAGGGGCAGGTTGAGCTGTTTGGCCACTATGGCATTCTTGACAGGCATCCAGCCCAAAAGGTAGTCGTCGTCGCTGGCTGATCAGCTCTTCTGTCCATCAAGATGCTGACCGGGATTTGCACCATAGGACCAGAAGGTGAATTCTCCTCGAGTACATTCCGTGTGCCAGCAACTGACTCGAGCAGCACGTTACGATCAAAGGTAGTGTCCAAGATCAACGTGAAATTTTGACTTATACGCCCTGGGTATGTGGACCTGTCCGTTTTAATCAGCTCTTCTTTTATATATATATATATGTGAACTGTGTGCCTGACATGAACGTAGCCATCTGGAGAGTGGCATGCCGACACATCGTTCGAGATAAACCGTGAGTATACTTTCGTTGTTGTTTTTTTTTATGTCACGGATACGTAGCTGATCACCGGGCGATGTTCAGCGCCATCCTATTCACTTCTTCGAATGGAGGAGCACCCAAAAGTTGGTGGTGACACGGCTTGGGTGAGTGAACAATCATATGCGTAAAGCCTCGACGTCGAAGTTGGAGCACACCTGCTGAAGCTCAACTTCCCAGATCTCGCAATACGGAACGTACGACGCTTTGAGCAAGGCACTGCGCGGCTTCGTCGACAACTTACACGCCGTTCACACCTCCAGACTGCAATGTGAGACAAGAAAACTTTTGGCAAGTTCAACGCAGTGCAAGTTCCTGACCTGTCCCATCAGATGAGACCATCCTCGACTTGTGGGGTGTCGGTCCGAACCGTCCCCCGATCGACACCCACCACCCTGCAGTCCGAACTCATCCTGTAACCGGGCTCAAGGCTTTGAATATCAATACCGGCTTCGTCACAGGATTCGCCGAGCTGAAGAAGAAGGAATCTGGTAAAATTGTGTCTATCATCACGCTTCCCTCATAGTCATGTCTCGATTCTGACGAGAGATCGGATGAAAAACTCTAGACAAGCTTCTCGAGTTCTTCGAGCTTCACCTCCACTCGGCCGACGACCACTATGTCAGGTGGAAATGGTCTGTAGGAGATGCGGCCATGTGGGATAATCGGTAAGTTGACCTCTCACATCTGTATTTCGGCACGGACCTTGACTGACGAATAACGGGGGGAACCTAGATGTGCTGCTCACCGAGTGATCCCTGGCACGTACAAAGAGAAGAGAACCGGTGTTCGAACGACCGTCTTTGGCGAGAAACGTAAGCATCATTCTACTCCGATGATACACCATGGATTCAGCTTATTCTACCGTGGCTAACACATCGTTTCCAGCGTATTTTGACCCCTCGAGTGAGAGTCGAGATGAGCGAGCAGAGCGCCTCCAGAGGGAAGGGGCAGGAATCAAGAAGTCTGAGTAGACGGCTTGATGTGGACGGATGGATAGCCGATTGATCGATATCGTAACTTGGAAGCTCTGGTTTGACCTCTGATTGAAGTCGCAGTGATGGGTGCAGCTTTGGACCTCTGAAATCCAAGCGATTACCACTGGTGAAGTACATGTAGATACATGCATGCAATATTGGATGGACAACGCCCGCGCCGACAACCAACGAGACGTGTCAAGACCCCCCAAAACAAGCTAGAGGCTGCCGCACCCGGTGAGATGCTCGCATCGCGACTTGTGTGTCTCAATCATCCACCCGCAGCATACATACATGCCTCCGGCCAGTAACGATGCCATGCACAGCATTCAACAACTGTGGATTCAGTCCCCGAGCCCACACAGCTTACCAATCGTTCGGTTGCACTCTTCGATTTGAAGACGTCGCGCAGCCTCCCTGGATACACGACCGGCCACGTTAAGATCCACGTGATGGGGAACGTGCAAGAGGGCTTCACTTCACCCTGAGATCAAGCGCAGCCTAGACTTCAAGACGGAGAGCGACTAATTTCCCCACAACCAGGGTACGGCTGCAGGCGGTTCTCGACGGTGGGGCTTATAAAACCGACGGTGTGCCTATTTGAGAGATTGAGCTGATTCTTGTCCGGCGTTGAGGTCTTCGGGAAGACGCTGGATTCGGTCAAACACGCTGCACGTCCTGCCGGGTGACGGGCACGCGTGGTATTCATCCACATAATTCCAGTTCCATATTCCTGTGAGTGCGTCTACCGATCGAATCACGGTAGACGCAAACAGGGAAGATTGTCCTGAAGGGACGGTGTTCTCGGTGCAGCGTTATCCCCATGATGCTGAACAGGACTGAGCCGCATATGGGCGAAATGAAATGAGATTTGGAACTTTGCCGGGATCAGCAAGAGAGAAAGCAAGAGAGGAAACAAGGGATACTCACATTATCACCTTTCCCTTTTTTTGCTTTTCCTTTTTTTTTCCCGCCCCAACGCCGCCCTCACGCTTCCTCCCATAGTTTCTCATCGCACCCAGTTCCTCATTCCATTCTTGTATCATTTGTGGGATCCGCATTTCATCTCAGCCATATACGATATGCATATGTGCGTGTGTTCGCCGGCAAGGCCTTTGAAGAAGAGGCATCCCTCGTTGACCTAGAGCTCTTCGTTGCCCGAGATGACGACGAGGTAGACAAGCTGCCCGATGTGGAATTCAGCTGTCAACCGGGACGTGATCGAGTACCATTCCAATATGGGGGAGGGGAGAGGCGTAGAAATCGAGGCAGTTGGGCTTTCGAATGAGCTGCCGTGACGGCATCGTCGCTGTGGACAGCAACGAGGACGAGGCGCACCGGGAATCTTAATCTTCACAGGATATCGAAAAGGACCTGGACAATGACGACGCCGCGCACGAGCCAGCGAGGGATGAGGTGGAGGGGGCTGGAGCGGGTCATTTCAAAGAGACTGATGAAGGGTTTATGTAGTGAAGGATGCAGTCAATTTCGTATCAGGCGAGCGCGTACGGGGGGAGGAGCGATCATATAGTCATGCAGCCTATAAGGAAGGAGGGGTTGCATTTTCGGCATCACCGTGAGATTTGGCTATAGGGAGGGAAAGAAGTAAAAGGAGGTCGTCGGCGGCAAAGGGAAGGTGCGATGGTCGCAGTAGGAGGTATGTTTCATGGCAGCCGATATACATGGGGCGCAGGATCGGAGTAGTATTTAGGTGTGAATCTGAGATGCATCGCCGTCGAAGGAATCTAACAGACGCACTTTGCGATTCTACGAGCTAGGCAGAGACGGTGATATGAGGCAGTCAGCTTCGGCTTGAAGAGTAGCAGGGTTTGTCCCCCCCCTTAATACTGAACGAAATTTGAGACAAGAAGGGAGGGGGGGGAGGCAAAAAAAAAAGAAATGGTCAGTATGAGGGTCGAACTCATGACCTTCGCATTATTAGTACGACGCTCTAACCAACTGAGCTAACCGACCAATTATGAGAGTTTAGCTTGCAGCTTTAATATATGAGACTCTTTTGTATCCATGGAAGTTGTGAATGAGTCCTCCACTCGGGCATGGCAATTTCAAGTTCGACACGTCGTGATACTTCAATGTTTCAACGTTCTTTATCCGAACTCCTCATCCTTTACATCTTTCCTTATGGATATATGCTATCATAAATAATACGAGTGGGGTAGAACGGTCCGGCACTGATGCCCTAGGTCTCCCACATGTCATTCATCTTGGTCGGCAGCCGCTGCAGTATCACGAGTTGTCGACCTGTCGGCAATGAGGTGCTCATCTGGTAGCATGATGGCCCTATCAAGCTCGTAGGGAAGACCACGGTGCCGTCCACGGATCATGATGGCGCAGAGGACCAGCTTGCTAAACGTCTTGAACTTTCCGCACAGCGAGAAGTTGACGCCGGGGTATCCGAGACTGAGCCCGACATTTCCACTTTGGGAAGAAGCGAGACATGTCAGTCGGGTCGTCGTAGAGGAAGGGGCGAAGAGTGTATGCTTACTAGGCAGAGGTGCATTCGAAGAATATCGAAAACAGATTGATGGCCTGGGAAACGCCGCGCGTCAGATTCAGCAAGACGTATTCGGTTTGAGGAAGGATAGAGAGGGTGGAGGGGTGACCGCTCACAGGCTCTTCATCATCCATTATCCGATCGGCTTCGGAGATGGCGATGCAGAAGATGCCCAGGAAGATGTACCACAGGTCGAAGCTGAGCTGGTTCTGCATGTGGCTGAGCAGGTACGCGGCGCCGCTGCGCTGCTGCTGGCTCCCGTCGTCGTCAGGGTTGACCTCGGCGGGCCCGTACACACCCAGTGACCTCTCCTCGTACGTGTTGGAGGCGCGGATGGACATGGCGATGGGGAAGACGGAGATGTACATCATGACCAGGAGGCTGAACTGCACGGCAGGGTTGACATTTGCGAGGGCGAAGGATGCCGTGCCCGTGTGCCGGGACGAGGCCGACTGGAAGATGGCGGCGAGTACCCGCGGGCCCAAGGGCAGCGAGGCCACCTCTGGGTTGTGCAGGTCCAGGACGATGATGAGGAGCGCGTCGATGAAGTTGAGCATGAAGAGGATGACGAACAGGGCCCAGGTGTGCTTTCCGGGGAAGAGGAGCGTGTAGCACCGTCGCGGGTGGTCGAGGAGGAACCGGAGGGAGTCCCGCGCGTCCTTGCCTGACGGGGACGACGTCGGCCATGCCTTGTACGCCACCCAGATGATCAGGCGGAGGAAGACGGGGTAGAAGGTGTTGCCGGCGAAGGCGAGGAAGCTCATGACGAACATGGGCCACTCGGCATCGCGGAACGTGATCATCGAGTCGGGTGTCAGGGTGAGGCCGAGGTTGTTGACCATTGTCTGGCTCGTGTAGAACGCCCTGTGACCGCGCGCGTGTGAGCCTTCACCTGCCGTCTCATCCTTCCTGCATCCAGCGAGGCCGAACTCACCACCAAATCTCCCCCTGGCCGCATTCTGCCAGCCACTCCCTGTACTTGGATCCGGCATTTACGATCCAAGGCGCCAGGCAGAGCGCACCGAAGAGATGCATACCGAGATAATATGCTTCGCGTCTCAGTCCCCTGTCAGCAACTCCAGCTACGTGAGCAGAGGCCGAGCTGACGTACCGACGATGATCTTGAGGAGCAACTTGAGGCTCCTATACTCAATGCCCCCGAGAGCTTCGCGATCCTCCGACGTCAGGTTTCGAAATTGCGAGTTACGGCCGACGGTGGCCTGGTTGGACAGGATAGGCATGCTGTTCAGCTGGGGTTGCTGCTGCTGCTGCTGCTGCTGAGATCGCGATCTGGACACGACGCGCCGCACATCAGGCCCGACGACAAAGACGGATGAGGCTACCGTGGCGACGCGGTCGAGAGTGACGGTGTCACCGTAGTTCTGCGGTACGCGGCGACGACGGAGTGTATCGTGTTGATTGGACCCAGGGGTCTCATCACGATCATCTAACGCCCAGAGCAAGGAATAGGGAGGCGGTCAGATATGGTGTTCGGCGGAGAAAGTTGGAGAGATTCGTCCGACTCACTGTCGTCACTCGTCGACAGCTTCCCATGCAGCTCAACGAACGGTCTTCCCTGGTCACGGTCCCGCGGGCCTGGTATGTATAGTGCCCCTTCGTCATTCTTGGGGTGGTTATCGGCGGAAGGGTCAAACTTGATGTGCTGGACCGGTCCGTCGTCCTTCTTCTCCACGGGAGGAGCGACGTCCATCGAGTCACCGTCATCGACAGGTTCCCGAGTCCCTGCATCTACGACCTGGCCCCGGCGGTCGGCTGCACTGCTCGACAAGGGGCGAACATGATGCGCATCCTCGACATCAACGGCCCTAGGGTCCACGTCGCGGGAGGCACCGCCTCTCTTAGCCTCGTACAGCGCCGGCGCTTTCCTAGGTGTCAGCGCCTACGTGACGAGATGAAGGGGGGTCCGGGTCTGACGCTCGCCTACCGAGTCTCTTCAGGTGCTTCCTGAACCACCAGAGGCGAACGACGACGACGACGATGTTGATGACGCCTAGATTGGTGATGCACGGGATTATATAGAGGTATGCCTGCTGGTACGTCGGGAGGTTGGCAAGATCGACTCTATGACACGATCATGGCAGGCAATCAGCTATCGGATCGGGTAGTTTCGTACGCGGATACGTATATGCGTATCCGTGTGTATGTTGTGTGTGTGTATGTGTGTGTATGTGTGTGTGTGTGTGTGTGTGTGCGTGCGTGCTTAGAATGATACGGGGCAGAGAATGAGACCAAGAGGGACAACACAGTAGCTTTCCTATACAAAGAGAGCAGAAGCACGTACGTGTTCAACCCAGACTCGGTGGCCGCACTCGTGCCAAAATGAATGGCGTTGACGGCGCTCAGATTGCCTCCCGCATACAGGATCGGAAAGCTCAGGAGGGCACAAAAGGTGATCCACGCATCTGTTTGATCCTCCTCCCGTCCAACACGCGATATCCCGGTTAACGATATTCCTATGAGAAGGGGGGGGGTGAGAGCAGGTGCGCGGATGAGTATGTGACTTACAATGAAGCGTTACGAAGTTCATGGGAGGCCTCCACATTGCGCGGCAGGAGTTGTCGTCAGGTCTACGCGACAGTAACTGTAGGACAAGTCGGGAGAGAAGAAGCCAGTGCTGTAAGCGATCAATGCATGGAAGAAGCTTATTCTTCCCCCGTCGCTTTCTTCTTCTTTTTTTCTTCCCGTTCTCTCCTGAGACTGATGTTACCTAGTAGACAAGCGGTACGAGTGAGAAGGTGGGATATTATTCATTCATTCCAGCAAAGAGGGCCATTGCTCCTCCTACTCTCCTACACTAAACAGGAACGGGAATGGATACGGACGAGACGGTATTAATGTGCGCCATTTGACAATCTGTCACGTTAGTGAGTGACCGGACTAATTCATGGTGGATCTGCCTTTGATGGGCTGCCTCCCGACGGACATGCGATTATAAGGAAGCACTGTATAATTCTCAAAATCATTTTTGGGGGAGGCTTGGGCTGAGAGCGCGTGTGAATCTGATACTTCGAAACCGGAATAGTAGCCATTTCGATGCAACCAGCATGCATACGCCCCAGTAGGTCTAGACATGATGATACGGGAGGACCGGTCATCCCCTCCCCGTCCCATGTACAAATGTGGCAGTGACCCTTTCTCAGGGACCTTTTTGACGTATATATGTATGTACATATATATATATATATATATATACACATATATACATATACATATATACATATCTTGCTCCCACCTTCGGTACCGATGCAGGAATTGTCTGGTGGGAAATCTTCTTGGAGAAGCACAATCTGGTCCACTTCTTTTATTTTATATGTTCTTCTCCCCGGTTTGTCGGATGAGGTCGGATGACGAGGCTATGATGCGAATACATTCAGTAATAGTAACAAGTAAATACTAAAGAGTGTGCAGTCATTCTCATCTCTCATCTTCCATGAGGCCATCTCGACCCCCACCCAGCTGGGCCCATTCTTCTTCCAGCATCGCCTCTGCTGCGCTGTCAGGTACATTATTGGGGTTATTGTCATTGTTGTTGCTGTTGTTGTTGTTGTATGGAGGCGAAGAAGACAGGATGCGGATTCAAAAGGTAGGCATCCCCCATCTAGTCCTCATCTTCGTCTGTGGCCTCGTCTTCCGCCTCCGCTTCGGCTCCGGCGGCGACCGCCGCGGCGCTCGTAGCCAGGACATTCTGAGTGCCGAGGGCGCTCTGAGGGAAGCGCGAGTTGAAGCCGATGACGTCCCTGGCCTTGATGAATGTCGACGTCTGGATCGAGAGCTTCTGCGTGGAGACGAACCAGCTCACACTCTCGCTGCAGGGGGGAGTTGTCAACGAGCCAGAGTACCTGCGTCGTGTCATGTCAGTCCACTGTTCACTGCGGAAGTCGATCGGAGGAGAGAGGAAGGAGGGGGAAAGGTGGTGGAGGACTCACGTCTGAACATCGGCAGCACCGATGAGGTTGACCAGCTCGGACATGATGAGGGGGTCGGTGGTGACGGTGTCGCCCAGGTTGGGGATCTGGTCGACGACGCCGAGGACGGTCTCGACGACGGCAGAAGCACCTCCGGCCCCGGCCTGGCGCCGCTGGGCCTTGGCCTTGGCCTGGCGACGCCTGACGTCGGCGCGCTTGGCCTGCTCGCGCTTGGCCTGCTCGCGCTGAGCCCTCTCCCTCCTGGCATTCCTGTGGTCTCCACGACGGACCCGAGCGGCGGCGGTAGGCTCCGTCTTGGGGGTCAGCGTCGTGGCCGGCCGGGCCACGCCGACGGGGGCGGCCGTGGTGGTGGCGGCGGGCGCCTCGGCCTCGGGCTCCTCGACCTCGGGCTCCTCCGTCGCGGGGGCTTCCTCCTCGACAGCTTCCTCGGTCCCGGTGGCGAGGTCGATGTAGACGCCGACGACGGCGATCTGCTCGTCGGCGCTCTCCCAGACCATGTGCATCTCCATGGCCATGGTGGTGCCGTCGTCCAGGTGCTCGCTGGGCAGGTGGAAGTGGAACTGCTGGAGGGTGTACTGGACACCTGCGGCCGTCATGGTGCCGCCCTGGGCGATGACCTCGACCGTGGTGCCGAGGTTCTCGAACTCGGCGCCGTCGGCCATGTCGGGGATGGTGATGTTGAGCTCCGAGGCGGCCTGGAGGGTGAAGGCGTCGGCCACCATGTTGATGGGGGACTGCTCGGTACCCTGGGCGCAGGCCGAGTTGGCAGCGTCCAGAGCATGCCAGTTGGTCGGACCCTGCGGGGGAGGACCGGTCAGCTCAGCACGGGATCGGGTCGAGCGTGCGCGGCGGTGCTCGGCTGGGAAGGTCAGGGGGCATCGCGCAGACTTACCTGGTCACCGATGTATCCAAAAGTAGGGGCTTCGATCTCGCCGTCGGCCCTGCGATGCAGGTGGGTTCCGTAGGCACACGACGCCAGCGCGCCAGGCGCAAAGGTGGCCAGGAAGCCCAACGACAGGTAGGTAGCAGTGCGAGTCATCTCGTTGAAGGAAAGAATAAGGGTCAGATAGAGAGAGGAGTAGCAAAAGAAAGGAGTGAATAGTGAGCGAAGGAGAGGCACGGGGAGAGAAGAAGACCAGGAAATCAAAAAAAAAAAACAAATTCGAAAAAAACAAGACCAGCTTGGTAGGATTATATATAAGAAAGAAGAAAAGAAGCAAGACCGGCTTGGATGGAGAAGAGAAGTGAAGACTGATATGTCACCCATACGGACATCGTCGTCTCTTAGTCCTGTATATATACCAACTATCTATCCTGGCATACCTTAGCACATCTTGGCATATCCTAGCACATCTTAGCATCTACCAACATATCCTGGCATATCCCGACATAACCTGGCATCGAGGCATCAAGGGGGGGGCAGCTCACCAGGGAGTTTCACCAGGGCGTTGAGATGCTGGACCGTGAAGCAGGGGTTCTCCCTCATCTCCACGACGTTTTGTAAGCCTACATTGTAGGTTATTTTTAAGGTTGACTGATATAGAGACGGACGGCGGTACGAGGGCGAAGGAGACGGCACTTGGGATGTACTGTTACGGGCAACCGTACGGAGGTGAAACCGTTGACGCCGTTGAAGTCTCCTTGACGGACTTTGATACCGACCATGAGAGGAGCAGGGATCATTAGGGGGAGAGAGGAGGAGAAGGGAAGGGGGGAGATTAACACACACACACACGCACACATACACATACTACCCACCCCTAATCATCCCACTCACCAGGGAACAAGATACGGAAATCACGTCTANCGGGCAACCGTACGGAGGTGAAACCGTTGACGCCGTTGAAGTCTCCTTGACGGACTTTGATACCGACCATGAGAGGAGCAGGGATCATTAGGGGGGGGGGGGGGGGGGGGGTGAGCGGGGAGATTAACACACACACACACGCACACATACACATACTACCCACCCCTAATCATCCCACTCACCAGGGAACAAGATACGGAAATCACGTCTACTCTGCAGCCTAGTTGGCGCAAACGCCTGGTCGGGACAGTGTTCGGTTAGAGGCTGCCGTAGTCTCCGCCGTCACGTACCTAACCTACCTACCTATGGCTGAACGGCCATGCAGCGAGATGGCTGCATGTGCAGATTACCCGTACACCGCACACACAAGACGAGGTGGAGGCCAGGACTGCAGATGCGCGACGCGCCGACTGTACTGTGAGGTCGGCATCTCGAGGTGGACGTTCTAGACCAGAGTAAAAAAAGAAATCGAGGTGTATACTATTCTATTCAAATCAAGGCATATACGAGATGCCAAGGGATGCTACGTCGAGAGTATGATGAGAAGGTTATCGATGGAGAGGAACGGACGCCTGTATACGAGCAGAGGCAATAATACAATCACAGCACAGGTGGACGAAGAGCGTTCGACCTGACTCTCTCGAGAGAAGGGTAGGGGAGGGGGGAGGGAGAGGAACGGAGTTCTACCCTCCCCATAGTGGGGAGTGTCGTCGTCTCTTATACGTCGTGACCCCACACAGACCAGACCCCTTGTTTTGCCAAGGGCTGGTTTCAAGCATCCAAGAGGAGTACATGTAGAGCAATCTCTTCTTCTTTCCTCTGCCAATCGTCAGGTCGTGGGCTCCTGATACTGCATGTGTTATCTACCGTGATTCCCGTATGCTACCTCGTTCCCGACAGGCCTACTCTCCCCCCCTCAACCTCTGAATGTCATCCGCCTCATATGTGCTCTGGTCGTGGCTGATACAGTTTCATCGACGGATGCCTCCGGACCGACGCATTCCCCGAAACGGGGACGAACCCACCGGCCAATCTACACCTGGACCTGCGACAGTGTGACATAGCCGGGGGTTGGCCGGGGGTTAGCCGGGGAGTTTGATTATGCTTCCTTCTCTGGCTCTCAATATCACTCCTCCTCCTCCCCCCCCTCCTCCCCCCCCCCTCCTCCCCCTTCTGGCGCAAGACTCCTCACGTCGGTGTGTGGGCCGAAGGGGGGGTCATGTGCGACAGCAAGTGCAGCTGGTCGAGTCCTCCCTCTTGGCAGCAGTGCCGTCTTTATTGGATGCTATTTCCGGCCTGTCCTGACCCTCCCCTCCCCCCCTTTCGCGTGAGTGCCGAGGAGGGGCTTTGCCAGGGTCCAGGGAACCTGACGGGATCTACGGAGTATTACAGAGAGGAATACGGAGTACAGAGTACGAAGTATCACTCGTGCGCTTGTGATATCATATATGTGTTATACGTAGCAATAGTAGCGGCAAGCGCCGTTTCCCTGTTCACCCTTGATTGAACTGTCACAATTGGACCTAAGCCACGCGGCATCTGGGATCCCCTTTTCTTTTTTTTTTTAATCTCTTTTTTTTCTTTAATTCTTTAATTGCTTTTTTTCTTTTTTTTTTCTCATCTTCCTTTTCTCTTCTTATCTTTCCTTTATATATACACATAACTTCTCTCTTTTCCTCTTTCCGAAACGAGCGGGAGGCGGTGCACGACGATGTGGAGTCGAGGAACAGACCGAGAGAGGATGGATGAAGAGATGGCTCGCGTGATTACCTACTGAAAGGGGTAATGTGCAAGGGGGGGCCTCGGTCGGCTTGGCTGACCGTCATGATCGACTGCTGCTGTCTCTCAATCCGTCGGAACGTCGGATCTGGGGTCTCGTAGGGCAACGCCATGTGCAGCCCACATTTCTGCACCGTTTTTTTTTTTTTTGCTTTTTTTACGTTGAGAGCTGTACGGGTATACGATGTCATGTCGAGATATGAACGTTTCTTCCATCATTCCTAGAAAGTCTTCTTTTTTCTTTCTTGATAAAAAAATATTAAAAAAAAAAGAAGAAGAGAAAAAAAAAAAAAGGAACTGTCGAAATCCACAGTAACATCTACATGCATATGACGTTCACCTTGAGCATGCACGTAACGAGTACAAGTTACTCGTTTACTTGTATATGTAATTCTCTTAGTCGCTCCCCAGTGTGAGTGTCGGGGATGTCTACCGGGTAAGTCCACCGGCTAAGTCCACCGGGTAAATTCACCGGGTAAATCGTAGGCTCAACATCGGACTTTACCATGGTGAGACTGGCACAGCGGCACACCCAAAAAAAAATGACTCACGTATCTCTTCACTCTTGGCGGTCTTTTTTATTATTTTTCATTTTTCATTTTTCATTTAAATCTAATTTTTTTTTTTTTGATATCAAATATTACAGAGCAGATTGGATGCTGCTGCTCTCTGCCATGATCACTCAACATCAGCTTATGAAGATTCTGTCCGTGACCCATGAGAGATGAAAGCTCACTGTCACGGCAAACCAGCTGCTACGTCAAATTTAAATTTTTTTTAAAAAAATAAAAAAATAAAGGAAAAGTTGTTTTTTTTTTAT
This sequence comes from Geosmithia morbida, assembly GCF_012550715.1. Taxonomy (NCBI): domain Eukaryota; kingdom Fungi; phylum Ascomycota; class Sordariomycetes; order Hypocreales; family Bionectriaceae; genus Geosmithia; species Geosmithia morbida. Next base: position 723,224 of record NW_023336197.1, read on the forward strand.
AAGAAAAAAGATGAGGGGAAAACACACACACACACACGCACGCACATCACCATCGCCGTCTACTTCACAGCTCATACCTCACACTCGAATCACACGTCATCGAGGGGATAGATAATACTACGAGTAACATGCAGCAGACCCTACCACTCGAGGGGTGAACATGGACCTACCAGACCTGGACTTCTCGTCGTCCCCCATCCACCACCCTCACTGCTGTCTCGGCCTGTCGACGCGCCTGTTCGACACCGTCCGGCGTGTCCTCGTTCCCTCGCCCCCTCCCTCGCCCTCGCCATCGCCATCGCCATCGCCATCGCCATCGCCACGCACCGTCCTCTCGGTCGGCAGCGGCACCGGACTCCTCGAGGCCCTGATGAATCGACACTTTCAGGACCGGAGGAGACGCTTGCAGGATCAGGACTCCCGCCAGCCGAACCGACCGGCGGCAGGCGACCTGGCGGTGGTGGTGGTCCAGGGTGTCGAGGTGTCCTCCTCCCCCTCCTCCCCCGAACCGAACGTGTACCTCCCGGAGCCGCTGCGCCACAGCGTCCGTGGCACGTGGGCCGTCTCCCAGATGCTGGGGTCTCCGGACGTCGCCGCCCTCATGTTCGTCTACCCGCGACAGCCGGACCTGCTGACGCGCTACATCCAGGCTGCCAACCTCGACGTGCACGGGGGGGAGGGCAACGTCGAGGCCCTCGCCTGGCTAGGCCCGACCGTCGACTGGCCCCTGTTCGGACAGTGCTTCGCCGATCAGCATGTCGAGAGGCTCGTGGGCGCAGAAGCAGGATTGCAAGACTACGAGATGATGGCCGTCATCCGACGTCGACGATGAACCAAGTCGAAAAACAAGAAGGAAAGAAAAAAGAAGAAGAAGAGAGGCGGAGTAAGACGAGATGCGGTAAAAGAAGAATCTCAGTTCAAATCTGACACTGGCGCACTATCGCGGGCTGGACAGGCCCCAAGACCTCGAGTTTCCACCACTCTACCCCACACCCCCCCACACCCCCCCCCCCCCCCC
>NW_023336197.1:725846-788017 GCF_012550715.1 Geosmithia morbida
GACTTGACAGGATATTTCATTGCTTATTGCCCTCGATCAAATAAATCGATCTCGTCAAGATTCTGTACAGTGGCAAGATCGCGTCATGTCTTCTCTCCTCCTCTTTCTGCACATCTATACACAAGATTACTCCGTATTCTGTGACGGTTTGCTCTGTCGCCGTGCCATGCACACGAGCGAGGGTCGTATATGTATATATATATATATATATCTATATGTAAATATATATATATATATATCTATAATACAGTCTTGTATAGCAGTCATGCAACGTATGATACGTAACCATCAAGACCGGTGACCCTGTCGCTATGCCGTGCACACCGGGGTCGTGATATAGGCAACCTGTAGGATACGTACAATGAAGAAAGACTACCAGATATCGATGATACTCCATGTTTGCCCCCGAAATCCGTCGTCGATAGCAACCCACGCTACGCACGGACAAGTATTCGACTCACCCTGGCACCGGGGAAATTTCTCTTCACCATCTCCTACAGTAATGAGATGTTATTGAGAGTAGACTTGCATGATAACAGGGCAAACTAAAAAACAGGGCAAACTATTAGAGTAAAATTAAAGATTAATTTATTGTCTTTTTTTTTTTACAACAATAATAATAAAAGCTACATCCCTGAATGGTTCGCGTGGCCCCATTCTCCGAACCATGGTTTATTAAGAGTGAGATGCATGAATGACAAAACAAAGCTTGCTGCGCCGCCTGCTCGATCAATGTAGCGATATCCGACTCTCCAGGGAGAGAGAAGCATGGGCATGGGAGGTGTGTGACAGCAAAGAAAAAAAGAGAATAGAAACGGTGGGACGAGTGCTGAGAAGGTACAGCTAAGCGGGAAATTGGAATAGAGAGAGAGAGGGAGGGAGATGGGAGCCAAGGCTATCAGGATTCATGGGTGTGAATGGCTCGAGAGAAGCGGCCGCGTATCTATCCCCATCCAAGGGGGGGGGGGGGGACCAGAAGACAGAAGAAGAAGACAGAAGAAGAAGACAGAAGACAGGAGACAGAAGACAGAAGACAGGAGACAGAAAACAGAAGACAGAAGAAGAGGACAGAAGAAAAAAAGACAAAAGACAGGAGAAGAAGGAAGGCATGCTCAGTCGAGAGAGATGGGCAACCAGTCTCGATCCTCGGAGGGATGGGGGGAGCCCGGGTGTGCCGTGCACCGCGTACGGTGGGGGATGAGGTAGGCCATCTCGAAGTCGAGCTCCATGACGCGCCTCGACTCCTGGCACCACGTAAAGGTCGACAGGCTGCGCTCGCCGTGCTTGACGAGGCCGAGGGCGTCGAGCTCGGCCATGGTGCGCTGCCTCTCCACCTCGACGTCGACTTCCGCCGGATCCGGCAACGAGACGGGGTCGCCGGCGAGTGGCGGCCCAGCGTACGACATGAGCATCATGTGCCTCAGGGCAGGGCCTCTGACCGGCTGCCGCTGTCGGTAGGGGTCGAGGGGGAAGCGTCTGGTCAGCGTGGCGCAGCCGAGGCTGACGGGCACCACGACACCCCGTGTCCGTCCGACGAGGCCGAGCCCGGCGTAGACGGCCTCCTCCCTCTCCAGGACACCGGCCTTCTCCTCGTACACGACCTTGGCCACCATGGTGTAGCCGTAGCCGTCAAGCTCCAGCTTGGTCACCACGCTGCGGGCGCCGAGGTGCTGCCAGGGGCCGACCTTGGCGGCCCGCGACCGCTCGGACACGTACGGGCTCGTCACCGCCTCCAGCTGCCGCACCGCCTCGCCGGCCAGCGCCGCGCGGCTCAGCGGGTGGCGCGTCCGCTCCGGCCCGCTCCCGTCGGGCGGCCGCCGGTGCGCGCCCCAGTTGGGACAGAGAGGGTCCATGTCGGATCCGTCGCAGAGGCCCCGGAGGCAGGCCTGCGTGCAGTACTCCCGGTCCGACGGTCTGGGCAGCCTGCGCGTCCAGTCCTCGCCGAGCTGTCCCGCGTCGAGGGCGGCTCCTGCGCGTCCCCAGCCCCCGGTATCGACCGGCGATGCCACCCGCGAGCGTCCGGCCGCGTAGCTGGACGCCTGGCCGAACGGCTGGGTCGTCGTGCCGGACTGCCCTCCCTGGCTGGGTCTCATGATGGCGCAGTACGGCGACGACGGAGAGTAGATGTCTTGTTGTTGTCGCTGTTGTCGTTGTTGTCTTATGGCCGTCGACAGCGTAAAGTTGGGTGTCTGAGAACGATTTGTAGTGATGAGTATGTCAGACGAGCATCTGCCAGATGAAATAGAGCGTACAGTGTCGAACTCTCTCTCTCTCTCTCTCTCTCTCTGCGTGTATATATTATATATATATATATATGTGTGTGTGTGTGTGTGTTGTTTACTAGAGCAAGATGTATGTTCAGGTGTTCAGTAACGATGAAATGATCAAGTAGGAAGCAACGATGGACGATGCAATGTCAGCATCCAGGGCGACGGAGGGCATGCACGGTTCCGTCATCATCCTTCTCTTGCCCCGTGCTCCAGAAAGTTTATCCCTTCTACCTCAGAAGGTCCTGGAATCATCGGCATGAGGCTGTCGTGGCGCTTCGGCAGAGTTTACCTTTGCCCCCGTGGCTTTTCCCTCCTCCTAACCCTTTCCTTCATTGCGACGTGCATAGTACGGTGTTTGTTGCGCCTTGTGCTGTCGAATGACCCGAGTTCCCTTGTTCTCGTCCCTGTTCTCGCACGTTCCTCCTCCTTCTTGATGTGATCCCTTCCTTGAAGGTTTGTATATTCCATAGAGATATCATCCAACATTTTACCCCTTTATATATATATATATATATACATACATATACACATGCATACACATATATACACATATAAACACATGTATACCAGCATACTACAATCCATCCATCTGCTGCTCCCATCTTCTCAGCTTACTTTCCCGTCGCTCCCGCACCAGACATACTCTCTCCCGTCTGATCTCGCATCCGTGTGGAGGACCAAGACACCCCAGAGCTACTTGCTCCACGCCTCATACAGCCCCGTGATGTCCCCCTCCTCTTCCAGACACTGTCCATCAGTCGATGATCCCCCGATATGCTTCGACATCCCCTATGCCACGTTTCCTCCACATCCATCATACTGACACATGCACACCCTCATCTCTCGTCCCTCGTCCCTCATACCCTCCTACTCACCCACTCACACACGAACCCTCCCTCATCCCATACTCTCGGACTTTTCCTCCGGAGGCCCCTGCTAACCCTAACCCTAAACCCCCCTCCCCGGGGAGGGAGAGGGACAGAGAGCTCTTCTCGCTCCGCTCGCACTCATTCCTGCGCGTGTACGCTCAAGACTCCTCATCTATCCCAAAATATTCCCTCGGGTGATCCTGCTCACACCCGCTCACACCCTCTACACTCTTCCTCCGGAGGCCTCTGCCAAGGGGGGCCTCTCTGATCACTCCGCTCGCACCCGTCCTTATCCTCGCAAGTGCACTCGGACACCTCCGTTTCGACCCATCCCCCCATCCGGGCGGCCTGCTGAGCGCTCTCGCCGCTGCCCTCTCTCTCCCTCTCCCACTCGCCTAGACCTGTTCTCGGCTCTCCTGCGCTTCCTCTCCGGAGCTCTCCTCCCCTCGCTGCGCCCGCTTCCTCCTCTTACCCTTATTTCTGTCAGCTTTATTAGATCCATCCGGGGTCCCCCCCCCCTACCAGGTGGGACTCTTCTCACCTATCCCCTACTCTCTGTCAACTCTGCTAGATCTATCCAGGGTCCCCTACTAGCCGCACCTCTTCTTGCTACATCCGCTACCTTCTTTTTTCCCCTTCCCCTCTCCTTCTGTCAACTCTACCAGATTCCCTCCGGGGTACCCTTACTAGGCGGCCGGGGGGGGGGACTCCTCTCGCCCAGCCTCAGCTCGCACTTACACTGACGCTCAACTCCTCTATCCTAGCGCCCTACTAGACGCTCTCGGCACTGTGCTGAGACTCGCTTGTACCTGCACTCTCAACACTTTGCCGGGGTCTCTCTCTTCTCCGCTACGCTCGACTCCTTCCCTTTACCATCATCGTCATCATTTTTCATTTTTCATCTTCCTTTCCCCTCATCAGATTCTCTCCGGATACCTCCGTCGGGTGGGAAGCTCCTTCTCTTCGGGCCCGCTTCCTCCGTCTACTGCTCACTCTCTCTCCTTGACCGGATCACTCCAAGGACCCAGCCGGAGATCCTCCCAGCTGACACTCCGCTCTTGTACTTGCTTCGCTCCTTTCAATGCGAGAAGGCAGAAAGGGGGGGGAGGGGGGGGCACTTCTTGCGTTGATAAGAGACCATCTATTCATTCCTAGTAATACAACCAGATCACCCGCCAAGTTTATTCTTTGTCTCTGCCAACTCTCTCCTCTCCCTCTTTATTCTTCTTTTTTTTTTGTCTGTTTCCCAAGTTCCAACATCCATCTCCATGTTTTAACCTTCATCTTCCATCGTCATTGTCAAGACGAAGAAGAAATTTTGTTTTCAGAAAATAGAACAATCCGTGGCAGAAGAAAAAAGAAAACACTCATTCGCAGAGGATAAGAAAACAAATCAAAAAAAAAAATTTAGAAGAAATCCATCCCATTCTGTCCCTCGGGTCCGAGACGAGAAAAAAAAAGAAGAGCAGGAAAAAAGCGGGAGGAAAGAGAGAGAGCAGAGTTCCACCTGTAAAGCCACCAGGCATCTGCTGATAAAAAAAATATCGAATAATGTGTTCTAAGAGAGACGCGTAGGAAGAGGAGCAGAAATATGAAAAGATGACAAGTAAACATACATGCCTCCGGGTTTTTTTATACACACCCAACAGTTCAACAGAGAGACACGAAGAGGAGAGAAGAAGAAGAAGGAAAGGCATGCGACCGTAGCGAGGAGGGTTCCCAGCAGGGCCCCAGGAGGGAAAAGAAAAGAAAAAAAACCTCACGAGAGGCGGACGAATCATTCCATCGTCCCATCAGCAAGGGCCAGTCTCTGCTTCGCCGTCTTCGCCCTCTTGGCGGTACTCTTTCTTCCCGCAGCACCAGAGGGGGCACCACCGGAACCCGGCTTCCTGCCCTTTTCGCTGTCGGCCGGCGTGGCCGCACCGCTCTGGCTGATCTTGCTGCCGTCGTCAAAGTGGCCCTCTCCTGCAGATGTGTTAGCAATCTGATCCTCGACGGCGGCGTACCGGCGTAGCCCCACGAGAGACCCCCGACAGGAACCCCCGACAGGAGCCCCCCGAAGGGGAAGGCTGAAGAGTGCAAACACGGGAAAGATGAGAGTTSGGGGGGGGGGGGGTTGAAGGGTGAGAGACGTACCCTCATGATACAAGTCCTCGAGGCTAGACGAGGCCTCGGCCTTCTTCTTGCGGGCACCACCCTTGCGCTTGGTCTGCTTGTCGAGCTCTCCCGACTCGAGGAGTTCCTTCTCGCGCTTCTCAATCATCTCGGCCTGCTCGTCGTCCGCGAGCCACATGGCGATGTCGCGGTTCCTGTTTTCGGGGGCGCGACGGCCGGAGAAGTCAACGCTGGCGCCGCCGCCCTGGATGACGACGCGCTGGACCTCCTCCTTCTGCAGGGCACGCTTGCGGATGCGCTCCTCTATGGTGCCCTTCGTGATGAGGCGGTAGACGGTGACCTGGCGGGTCTGGCCCAGTCGGTGGGCGCGGTCCATGGCCTGAGAGTCGATGGTCGGGTTCCAGTCCGAGTCGTAGAAGATGACCGTGTCGGCCGACGTGAGGTTGATGCCCAGGCCGCCGGCGCGCGTCGACAGGAGGAAGATGAAGATCTCCGGCCGCGTCTGGAAGTCGTGCACCGTGTCGCGGCGGTCTTCGAGCTTGGTCGATCCGTCCAGCCGGCAGTACTTGAAGTTGCGGTACGTCAGGTACTCCTCCATCATGTCGATCATCTTGGTCATCTGGAAGTACAGCAGCACGCGGTGGCCCCCGGCCTTGAGACGGAACAGCAGCTCGTCCAGCTTGGCCAGCTTGCCGCTGTCCGTCACGAAGCGCTGCATCGACGGCACCGCAATGTTGGTGAACCGCTTCCTCTCGTGATCCGGCTTCGGCAGCATCTTGACGGGCGGGTACTGCGACAGCGGTATCCTGTTGCGCACCAGCGACACCTCCTCCAGCTGCGTCGGGCCGTACAGCGACTTCCGCATGGGAACGTTGAAGAGCACGTTCTCGCGCTCGATCACAGAGGCCCGGCCCGCGCATGACACCTCGATGGGCGGTGCCGACGCCCGCGGCCGGCCGGCCGGTTCCAGCCGCCCGAGACCCGAGTCAGAGTACGTGTCGGCTGCGACGTTTATCAGGCTGCTCAGGATGCCTTGTCGGGTCACCTCGGCGCGCGCCCGGAGCCTCTGCCGGTCGCGGATGCTGAAGAGGGCGTGGGCGGGGGTGAAGCCCGTCTCGTTCCCGTCGCTGTCGTCGTAGACGATACCCATATGCGCGAGACGGTCAGGCTTCTGCAGCTCGTCGGCTGCCCGGGTGAAGATGCTGCTGTGCGTAGCCTTGTACACGTCCCCGGGGCTGACGTCGGCGAAGCGCAGCCAGGAGAAGCCGCCCTGCTCCTCCTCGCAGCTCTCGCGCACATGTTCGGGCGAGAAGACGTTCATCATGTGGTCGAGCGCCTTGCTGCGCCAGCCAGCCCGGACGTTGTCGTAGCCCGGCCTGTCGAGACGGCCTCCGCTGCCGGACCCCAGCATGGACGGCAGGCTGTACTCGATGAGGTTGCGGGACGAGTAGCTGACGGCGACGTTGCTGCCCTCCCGGACAAACGATGCCGTCTCGGCAAAGTAGCCAAACGAGAAGGGCGACGTGACCGACGCGCGCTCGAACAGGTCCGGATGGTTGCACACCTTGCGGAACTGCATGACGAGGTTCATGAGCGTGCCCGAGTCCTGGTCGTCGCCCATGGTGGCCTTCTCGACCAGGTCGAGGATGTTGATCTGGTTGCGCAGGTTGCCGTAGTAGGCCCTCTGGCGGTAGGTCAGGTCGCAGAAGATGTCCTCCTCGATCTTGTCGCCCAGCTCCTTCTGGACGTGCTTCTTGACGCGGCGCAGCATGAAGGGCTTGAGGATCATGTGCAGACGCTTGAGCTGGTCCTCGTTGAGCTTCGTGTTGGACTGCGCATGCGACTCGATGTCCTTGGAGAACCACTCGCTAAACTCGTCGTGCGAGTCGAACAGCGACGGCATGATGAAGTGCAGCAGCGCCCACAGCTCCTGCATGTTGTTCTGGATGGGCGTGCCCGTCAGCAGCAGGCGGTTACGGCAGTGGAAGCCCAGCAGGCTCTTCCAGCGCGAGCTGGACGACGACTTGATGGCCTGGGCCTCGTCGAGGATCATGTACTGCCACTTCATCTTCTGGAAGTAGGCCACGTCCGACACCACCAGCTGGTACGAGGTGACGCAGACGTGGAAGGCGGCGTCCTTGCGGTACGTCCCGTGCTTGCGGTCCCAGAACTTGCGCAGGATCTTGCGGTCGCCCGCGCCGCCCCAGTACGGCAGGATCTTGAACTCGGGCACGAACTTGGCGATCTCCTGCTGCCAGTTGTGCAGGGTCGACGCGGGAGCGACGACGAGAAAGGGACCCCAGATGTCGTGCTTCTCGGCCAGGTACGCCATGACCGAGATGGACTGCACCGTCTTTCCGAGACCCATCTCGTCGGCCAGGATACCGTTGATACCCTGCTCGTACAGGTTGACCAGCCAGTTGAGACCCTTGAGCTGGTACTCCTTGAGCTGGCAGTTGATGAGCTTGGGCTGCTCGATCTCGACGTCGCCCAGGCCCGTGGGGTTCTGGAAGTTCATCTCGCCCTCCTCGTCCATGTCCAGGCCCTGGTTGTTGAAGTCGCGGGCCTTCTGCTGGGCCTCGGCGATGGCGTTCTGAGCGTTGGCCATGGCGGCCGCCTGCAGCTTGTCCTCGTCCCCCTCCTCAAAGGTGAGGTTCTCAAAGTCGGTGACCTTGCTGCCCAGAAGGCCCGTGGGCTCGGGGACGTCGATCCTCTCGCTGTGGTTGGTGTCGGCGGTCGGGGCGATCTCGGGGTTGTCGGTGCTCCGCTCAACCTCGTCCGTCTTGATCTTCTTCCCTATAAAATGAGAGTACAGTTCGGTCTGGGAGATGAGGAAGTTGAGCTTCCTCTTCTGGCGGGCGGCCTCGCGGTCGGCCTCCTCCTTCCTGGCGTTCTCGATCTCCTGCTTCTCGGCGGCCTTGCGCAGATCTCGCTCCTCACGCTCGTTACGCTTCCAGAAGGTCATCATGTCGCGCATGACGCGCTTGGCGCGGGCCTGCAGGTCCTTGGTGCCCTTGTTGGTTCGGAGCTGCCATCTCTTGGCCTCCTTGGAGGCGAGCACGGCCGTCTTCTTCAGGTTGGAGGATTTCGTAGCGCACGAGTCCGAGGCCAGCTTGAACGTCTTGTTGACGTCCTTGCGGGCGACGTCGCGCAGAATCTGGTCGTAGATTTGGTTGTAGCCCTTGGAGATGAATTTCTTCTCCAGGTCGGGCACGTCGTCAACCTTCTCCTTAGACTCCTTAGACTCCTTGAGCTCTTTCTTCTTCTTCTTGCCGCCGCCGCCGCCGCCGCCAGTGCCGCCGCTGGTGCCATTTTCCTTGTCGGCGTCGGCATCGGCAGGATCAGCGTCGGCGTCGACGTCGACGTCAATGTCGATGTCGGCGCCATCCTTGTCCTTGACATCCTCCTTGTCCTTGTCCTTGTCCTTGTCCTTGCCCTTGGTCTTGTCCTTGGACTTCTTGGCCTTGTTGGTGATCTTGAGGCGGACCTTGCCCTCGTCCTTTGCCGGAAGCTCCTGTCCGGCATCGATGGCGGCCTGAGCGGCCATGGCGGACTCCTTCTCGGCCTGCTTCTGCTCCTTGGATTTCTTGGGTCGTGAGCCGGCCTTGGACTTGGACTTTGATTTCGAGGTGGGGGTGCCGGCGGCGTTGCCGGTGGCGCTGCCGCCATTCTCCATGTCGGAGGCAAGGAAGGTGGACATCGTGCCGCCCTCGAGGTTGATCTCGACGTGCCTGGCGGGGCCCTTGATGCCCTTCTGCAGGATGTGCTTGGTCTGCTGGGCCTTCTTGTTGGCGCGCTCGGCATCGCGCAGGTGCTTCTGGCGCTCGGCCTCGTCCTCGGCGGCATCGGCGCGGGCGAGGGCGGCCTCCTTCTGCTCGAGGGTGACAGCCATGGACTTTTCGCGGCGGCGCTTGCGCTGCATATCCTTCTTGCGCTCCTTCTCGGCGTGAAGCTCCTGCTCGCGGACCTCGTTGAGGGCATCGTCGTAGAAGACATCGTCGTAGCGGCGCTTGCCGAGCTCGGCTTGCAAGGCCAGCTTCTTGCCGGCAGCGGCGGTGTAGTCCTGGCGGCGCAGGCGGTTCTGGTCGCGGTCGAAATCGATCATGAGCCTGCGGCGCTTGGCGGCGCGCTCCTTGAAATCCCGCTCGTCGAACTCGTCGGCGTCGAGATTGGCGGTGTCCTTGTCGATGATGATTTCTGATTTCTGGATCTTCTTCTCCATGTCGCTCGACCACGACCTATCAGCCTTGTCGGCCTTGTCATTCTTGGCCTGGCCGTTGGCCTGGCGCTTGGCCGAGGGCCGCGGGGTGGGCGACTCTCTCTTGATGGAGGATCTCCGAGCACTCTTGGAGGTGGCCTGTTCCCTGATATCCGAAGCACGACCCTTTGTGGACTTTCGGGGGGCAGCCTTCTTCTTGGGTACGCTGCTAGCGCGCGAGGGCGCCGAGGGTTCAGGCTCCGTCTCGTCGTCGCGGTCGAGCATCTCCTTGTCTGCCATCTGCTGCAACTCTGGCTCTGGCTCTGGCCCTGGCTCTGGCTCTGGCTCAGCTTCGACCTTGACCTTGAACCGCGCCTCGCCATCGGGCTCGGGGGCTCGCAGCTCAGGAACCGGAGTTCTCTCGCGGGGCTTCGGGGCAGGTTCGGCGCTGGAGAGGATGTTGGAGAAGGACATTGGGTCCGCAGAGCGGCTAGGAGTCTTGGGTTTCAATCAGCTTGATGCTGTCCGATAAAGCAACGAGCACAAGGATGACAGGGGAGGGGTGGGACGACGAAGAAATAGGAAAGGGATGATGGCTGAAAGGGAAGGTTCGGAGCAGAGCCAATGCAGAGGACGTAGCATGAATAGAGAATAGGGAATAGAAACGGATGGACAGTAATAAGGTGGTGACGACTTACGGTAGCAGGAGCCGCGGCTCGGTCGGACTTCAAGGGCGCCATGATGGATGAGGATCCGTTTGACATGGGAGTCAAGTTCGTCGCAGCAGCATACCTCGTTCCGGGAGACGAAGCGCGTTGCGGGTGTCGACTAATCGGACTGACAGAACCAACAGAAGAGGTAGGAGGAAGTGAATGCTGGTGCGGATGCGACAGGGGGCTGCGAGGAGCAGCAGCGGGAGGCTGATTGCTTCCGTATGCCCTTGGAGACGTGTAGTCACCGGTCCTTGCACCAGCACCGTTGTAGTAGGTCTGCTGCTGCTGGTGATGGTGATGATGATTGTCGGCGGATTGATTGTAGGCGTAAGGATCGCGAGCCGGTTGCTGAGTGTGTTAGTTGCCTGTCAGATGACAAGAGAGTTGTTGTGGACAAAGGGAGAGAAGAGAAGAAGAGAGAGATTGAGAGAGGGAAAAAAAAATGGGGTACGCGTTGATGGAAACGCGTTTTTGGTTGTTTTTTTTTTGGGGGGGGGGAGGGAGATGGCGATGGTGATGACTTTGATGATGAAGAAGGAAAAAAAGGAGTGTGAGAGTTGGAAGGAAAGAGTGATGAGAGTTTAGGGAAGAATGGAAATTAGGAACAAAGGCGGGTCGCAGGTTCGACGATGGGCAGGGCGGGAAAGAGAGAGAGGGAAAAAAAGGTGTCGTGTTTCGGGGGGGGGATTCGTTGTACGGGAGTAGTCCAAAAGCGAATATTTTGGTAGCGGATCCAGTGGCAAGTCAAACAAGTGGATGCAGGACAGATACAGAGATGAAGAGGAGTCAAAATGAGAGGAAGAAGAAGAAGACAATAATGGTAACAGAGAGGGAAAAAGACGAATGATGTTTTTTTTTCGGTATAAATGGAAGATATAAAAAACTCACATTCGGTGCCGTGGTCGCAGTCTGCCACGATGATTCCTCACCACCACGTCGGTCGGCAGGGGTCGTAGTCGAGTCGGTAGTAGGATCGTAGAAGCTCCTAGACGGAGTAGATCTGCTGGCGACAGGGACACCAACGACGTCGTGATGATGGTGGCGTTGATGTGTGTCGGATCCCTGCGCAGGGCCGGGTGAAGGGCGCAGGGCAGGATTGTAGTAAGAGGGTAGAGAATGCAGAGGCGACGGCGACGGCGACGACTGCTGGCCAACGCCACCACCAGCGTGATGATGATGGTGATGATGATGATGGTGTTGTTGCTGCTGCTGCTGTTGTTGTTGGCTCGATACCGCGGTCGGAGGAGGAGGAGAAGTCGAGGACAAAACTGAAGATCTAGAAAGTGGTGGGAGAGGAGGAGGACCGGTGCCGCCGCCTGTCGGCGAGGCCTGGTGAGACTGCATGTCGCGCGTGTTGGAGGTTGAGGGTGTGTCGCAGGTGATGCTGGTTTTGCGATTCGGCGGGATGGTTTCGTGTTGACGAGATGGTGGGGGTAGGAGGAGGGAAGATGGTGGAAAGAGAGTAGAGAGATGGAGAGAGGGAGAGAGAGGGAAGAGAGGGAAGAGAAGCCAAAGGGGGTGCCAATTGTGGTTTTTTTTTTCGGGGGGGGGCGTTGGTGGTGGTGGTGGTGGTGGTGACGGGGACCCTTATGCGTGGTGGTGGGAGAATGAGTGGTGGTGACCTCGTTGTTGTTGTTATTGTCGAGCAGGACGATAATTATTGGTTCGTATTATTACCGAAGAGGGGGGGATTACAAGGAGTATATTATCGAGTGTCGGAAGTAGAGCTATAAGTTGTTACGGCGTAGCATCTGTATCATGGCAAGTTATAATTGTCGCAGTAATAGGAGTAGTAGTAGTAGTAGTATCTCTACTGAGCATGACTGAGTATCGTGCTAGGAGCAATCTACTTCGCGGGCGCGCAATAGAGTGCAGAGTGAGAAAAAAGGGTACCATCGACAAGGTATTACGAATCAGCACCGCGAAAGAAGCCAAGGTGGAGGAGGATTTACCGGTACGAGAACTATCAGATGGGCAGAGCAGGGGGAGGGGGGGTTGCATCAGAGGTAACAGTCTCTCTCTTCTTTCTTTTTTTCTTCTCCTCAATCATGAACTCATCTCTCTGTTCAACACCTCTCATCACTTGCCTCCCACTCCCACCACCCCGAGTCTTCACTCCTCTCCATCTGATGGTCTGTTCCTCTCCTAGCTTCTCCAAGTCCGAGAGTGGGGATCATCTGGCATCACCGGGGGGGCTCTGGGGTCATCATCTAATAAATGGGGCGAACCATGCTGGCAGCTGCACCCACTGGCCCTTGGGCATTGAGCCACTGCCGCACTTGCTACTCGTACCGTATTCGAGACAGAGAGATTATCACCATCATCAGAAATATGAGATACAAAAAAAAAAAAAAACCGGTATGCATAGAATGGCCTGGCAGGTATTGATACTGCTCGTAATAGTAAGCAGTCCTTACGCTCAAGTTGACTCAGCTAATGCTACCACCCACTCAAGTCCTACTCACACTCCACCGTCTACACTACGGCTGACGTAAAATCCGTCGATGGCGTCAATCCCGTTGCAGGGAGGCTCACCAGCCACCAGTCGCAACTCATCAGAACCATCATCATTCATTATGATCCAACAATAATCTGTCTACACCCATCAGAAACAGCGATATGCAGATATTCATACTACTACATCAATAGCGACCCAACTTTTCCATCACTCTGTCTCTGTCTCTCGCATCCTCCCCCTCCCCTCCCTTTTCCCAACTGTCATGACCGCTCGCCCGCCCGATGGAAAGTCAGAGAACCTTTTCCGACTCGCAGTCTTCAGCCATTCACGCACACTCCTCTAGCGATCCCCTCGGTACTTACCTCTGCCCACGCACCAACCATCATCGCTCTGCATGCAGACTGCACCGTTATTACCACTCCCCGTCAATGCTCAGCAACTCGTATCGGGCAACAACTTTCATCTACCCAGTCCCCAAGATCCATTCATCATCTGACATCCCCGGAGACGCCGCATCGACGCCGCGCCACATTCAATCCCACGCATGGAACCAATCAGCCCCTGATACCCACTTTCCCCCGAATCGATGTCATGACTAATCCGTGAGGCCAGGGCCACCATGTCACGTGGAACCGCAAAAAATAAAAAAAGGAAAAAAAGAAGAGAAAAAAAAATACTTGACCTTCAGCCTTGTCCCAGCCTTTTTAGTTCGGACGTTTACACACAATAGTACCTAGTAATAATACTTGTACGGAGTAATCTGTACACACCCCACAACAAGAGATAAGTAGGCGGAAAAAGTTCTTGACATGGCAAACCAATCCATGATGGCCCGTAGACACAGTCTATAAATGGTCTTCTATCCTCGTACAGAGAGAGGAACCAACAAGAACAAAAGGCGAGGTCCAATCTCCCTGTCTCTCCAACGTCTCCGTGTGCTTGACCTCTTTTTCCCTGTTTTAGCCTGCAAGCATGCGCCTCTATTGGCAGCAGAGGAGGGACACATCTGTCTGTTGGAGCAGCTTGAGGTACCCCCATCCATAACCGTGCCCGTACCACAAGATAAAAAATGAACCCAGAACGCGCATCATCAGTATATCCCGTTCTATAAAGTAAAACATGCCCCTTTCTTTCAGGTCTGTTCTCTTCTTATAACAATCTCTCATTTTCGTAATCTCATCAACGCTTTCCTGCCTCACACTCAGACAGCTCCGGCCGATATCATCTTCTTGCGCAGGTAGTCCTTGTACTGTCCGATGCTACCGTCCCACTGCTGGATCGTCTTGTTCTCGCACACCAGGATCTGCTTGGCAATCTTGTCGAGGAGTCTGTTTGTCTCGTCAGCATCGTGTAAGATGAACAACGTGTATAGTGAAATCGAGGAGAGTAAAGAGAGTAAGAGGGAGAGGGAGAGAAGAGGGATGAGCGGAGAGGGAACGTACCGGAAATCGTGAGACACGACAATGACACCACCCGTGAATGCATTGATGGCATCAGCCAGGCTGTCAATGGTGGGAATGTCGAGGCCGTTGGTAGGCTCGTCGAGAAGAATCATGTTGGGCGAGTCAATGGCCAGCAGGGCAAAGACGATACGGCTCTTCTGACCCTCGGACAGGGTGCCCATGAGCGCCGTCTGGGCTTCACCCGTGAGACCGTAGCGGCCCAGCTGCTGTCGCCAGTACTGGTAATCCTGAGACTTATCCTTGTACTTGTCGCGCACAAAGTCGAGCGACGACTTGGTCAGGTCCAGCTGCTCGGCGCTGTGCTGAGAGTACATGCCGAGCTTCAGGTGCGTGTGGCGCGTGACGGTTCCGCCCGTGGGCGAGAGCTTGCCCGTCATCAGGCGGAGCAGCGTCGACTTTCCGACACCGTTGGGGCCAACCAGGGCCGTACGCGAGTCCATGTCAAAACCGAGGTCCAGGTTGCGGTACAGGTCGTCGGCCGGGTCGCCAGAGTATGAGAAGGTGACGTTGTCAAACGACAGGACGGGCGGCGGCAGCTTGTCGACATCGGCGAAGCGGAAGGTGAAGACCCTGTCGGCCGTGACGGGCTGGATGAAGCCGTCGGCCTCCATCTTGTCGAGGATCTTCTGGCGGGACTTGGCCTGCTTGACCAGGTTGGCATAGGTACCGGCGCTGGCGATGAACTTCTTGATGTGCTGAATCTCCTCCTGCTGTTTGTTGTACGCCTTGGTCTGGTTGACCTCGTTGTCGGAGCGCACCTTGTGGTACGAGTCGTAGTTACCACCGTAGTACTGCAGCGCCTTGTTGCGCATATCGATCATGTTGTTGCAGACGCCGTTGAGGAAGTCCATCGAGTGCGAGATGAGCACCAGCGTGCGCTCCCACTTCTTGAGATACTCCTCCAGCCACACGCAAGCCTCGAGATCCAAGTGGGCAGTGGGGTCGTCCAGCAGAAGCAGTGAAGGCTTGACGAACAGGGCCTTCCCGAGGGCCACACGCATCCTCCAGCCACCAGACATGTCCTTAGTTTTCTTGTGGAGAGTCTTCTTGTTGAAACCCAGACCCGTCAGAATGAGCGAGGCACGGGTGGCAAAGGTCGAGGGGTCAAGCTTGTCCATGTGCTGAAGAGAAGTGGTAGCGTTAGTACTTGTGACAACAGTCGAGAGAGGAAACGGAGAGGGGGGATGGGGAGAAGAGTATAGCTCCATCAACCACCCGAGGGTATACTCACGTCGTAGAGATCAATCAGGACAGGGCTCTCGGGACCCTCCTCCTCGAGCAGCTTCTCGGCCATCTTGTCAAGACGTTCCATCTCGTTCTCGGCCTCCTTGACAACCCATTCGAGAGCACCTAGGTCTGAAGGGGGGGCACCCTCGTTGAGCAGGTAGATGTCGAGGTGATTCGGGATGGGGAACTCGCGGGCAGCAATAGCCTTGAGGAGGGTACTCTTTCCGCAGCCATTCTCTCCCAGCAGACCGTAGCGACGGCCGTAGGACAGCTCCAGGACCGAGTCGGTGATGAGGACGCGGCCATGGAACACCAGGCTGACACTGTTGATCTTGACGTCCTTGCTCGAGGGAACTGAGGCCAGGACACCGGTGGTGACACGGTCCGAGATGCCGTATTGGTCTACCTGCGCGGCAAGCTTATCCACCTCGTCCTGCTTCTCGCCCGAGGTGGCGGGAGCATCGCCGTCGACGGCTTCGGCGTTCTTAGCAGCCTTTCCCTTGGCGGCCTTGCCCTTTCCGTCGGCGGCTTTCTTAGCGAGACGCTTCTCCTTGGATGCAGAGGGAGCCATGTTGGATGGTTTGTTGGTGGGGGTGAGCAGGGTGGTCTTAAGTCAAGCAGAGTAGAGGGGGGGGGCCGGGGGGAGGGAAGAGGACAAAATGAAGATTTCTTCTATTTGAAATCTCTCTCAATGAAGCCACCAGCGCAATGAAGAGCGACGGCACTTTTGTCCAGATATGGAGAGGGAGGGTTTTTTTTTTTGTAGGAGCGGAGGGGTTGGAGGGGTTTGAAGAGCCTGAAAATACTACTTGTGACAGACGTCTCTCGACGACTCACCAAAAAGTGACGGAGGCGGGGTGATTTTTTTTCGTTTTTTAGTGGGGTTGATATCAAAGTAATAGTGCGTTACTGTCTGACTTCACGGCTTTTACATTTACAGGCACCTTACAGGCACTTTACAGGCCACTTCACGGGCTCATCAAGGCACACGAAAGCATGGAGGCAAGGCAGGTCAGAGTGGCGTCCTGGTGGGGACTTTCTACTGATACAACGTAGATGGTCAGCATTAAATTAAGGCATCAATCATGTCCAAGGCATCAACTTGTCAGCCAACAGAATGGGAAAACTTTGAAAATTTTATATCGCTGTTAGTAATATTCGGCATACTGTGCTATTATCACTGCGAACTGTCTTCGACGCACTGTAATACTGGTGTCTCCGTGATGGACTTTCAATCCGTGCCATGTTGATATACTCAAATGCGATTGTAAATTGCGATGAATATATCTACACGTCCCATCATGCAAGTGTACACTACTAGCACTCGAGAGAACATTTCGATCCTATTTCCATTTCCATACTGCCAACTCGCAATCATCTCAAAGACGTGCAGTCACAGCCATGTTATACTCACTAGAACACACCAAATTCCTTGACATCAATAAAAGTCGGCAAAACAGCAGGGTAGGTGTCGGCGTTGTGCGTGCCGTCCATTCGATGGAACTTCTCAAAGAAATACGAGTAGTGACTGAGTTTATCTCACCCTGGATAGATCTCGACATGTCCCGTGTATTTCTCTCTCTCTCTCTCTTTTCCCCCTTCCTCCTGGACTGCGGCCGATTCCAGCTCAATCTTGGCCTTATGGCAGTACAATAGAGGACAGGCAAAGCTGGTGATGAACGAGCACTTAAAAGTACCCTCATCTGTTGCGTTCTCATCATGGCATTGCTTGTCAATCCTAAGACTCATGCGCTGGCCAACATACAATGATTCCACCTTCTCTCCCCCCCCCGAAAACATAACATATGATCTTCCGTACTCAACCCCTATCCTCCTCCCAAGCACTCTATGGCGTAGCGCCGGGCACTTATACGAGATATCCTCATTACCCGGTGGAGGCGCAGGCACTGATCGTCGGTCACCATGCAGGGGTGAATACGCTCGTGGTAGATTGCGCAGCTGCAAGATATCGCCAATTAGAGTCCATGGCGATGCAGATAGACGTGATGATGAAAGTAGGGATGAAGGATCCGCATACAACCAGATGGCCTGTATGGCAGTCACATCTGCCGAGCCACCTGTCCATCCGCAAGAACACAGCAGCCTTCCGGCACCACGTCATGTGCTGGCTGTTCCCAAGCCAAGTAACACCAACCACATTGTCTAGCATCACGCCGAGACCATGAGAGCCGTGCCACTGTGTCAGCCCCTACCTCTAACGACCCCAGCCCCCCCTCCCCAGCAAGGGCTAGTCGATATGCCTCTGGTAGCTGCGTATTGTGAGAAGCAGCCTGGCCAAGGACTCTTTCTTCCCCAAGCCATCAACCGAGCACTGCCTGAAACTCCATCAGAGGCTTATCAAGTCCCACGCCCTCGACATGCCCGATGGCCCAGTGCTTTTGCAGAAGTCGGGATAGGGGAGAAACAGCTGAGGGGCTGGGGCTGGTTATCATGCTGCCAGTCTCCAGTGACAACCTTGTAGACGGCAGAGACCACGCGCTCGACATCATGACGAGCCGGGCGATGGCGGAAGACGTGTAGGCTGTCCGGGTGGCCTCCGTGGTCTAGCTTACGGGAGAGGTTGAAGGTGGGAAAAGCAGGAAATCTTATGACATCATGATCAACGTCAGAGGAGCAAGATAGCAGGGTCGCGTCCTCGGAGGCTGTAGGTTGCACGACGTCGCGGTCCAGGCGGGACATGTACCTAGAGAGTACTTTGTCAGAGACGCCTCCATCACAGTCTTGGCCCTCATATTCTCACGGAGATGCAGTCAAGTGTCTTGGGTCTAGATCATACTGGTACTACTCGGAGAATGCGGGGTTGATGGAGTGTACACATGTGTGTAGCTTCGTCTCATGATTGGAAGCGCACATCTGGATCGCAGCCACCAAAAAAAAGGCATGGTATTATAATCTGTTTGTACTCAGCACGAGTCCGTTGATTTCGGGGGTGAAGCAGAATAAAAAAAAACGAAAATGCAAACCAAGGTGGGTGGGACGGGAAGGGGGGGGGGGGGGGGTAATAATAATACGGAGTATAATACTCGTAGTCTTGCAAATGGGAGGATTATACGGTTATACGGAGTACGGAGTAACACCAGTAATAAAATTACGTCGTATATGTACTGATTAAGTAATAAGGACGTGGTAATATTATCATACCACATGTTATTATGTAGGAGTAGAGATACATGTCAAAGTGGCGTGTAAGTGCCGGAAGAGATATCTGCTGACTCATCATCCGATAGGCTTTACGGGTAGGTTATCTGTACTCGTACACGTATTGATATATCGAGCAGGAGCATAACGGCTAGCAATGACAATACTAATAACGGCAGGAATAGAGGTCCGGCGAACATCGTGAGGCCGCGTGCAAGAAGAGGAAGAGGAGGAAAAAGAAACAGGGGAAGAAGAAGGGGCAGGAGATTGAGTAATACATAATACGGGACAGAGACGGCTAAGACCAGGGCCATCACCCCCCATTTGCAACTAGAGATTGGTCCCATTTCCTCGTACCACATTTTCAACACAGTGCCAAGCCTAAAAAGACTTGGCATTATGCTTGAAAACAGACTAAGACCCCTGATCAACGGTGGACCGTTACTATCGCGAATTGGCTCAAGACAGCACCAGATATTGTTAGTGAACCCCTGTCCCCAGGATCTGGGCCCACGTAACATGTCCAGTGTCAATAGTACGTAGCTTACTGTGAGGCTGTATTTAGGAGGTGCTTGGCTTGAGTCTCGAGGCCCCCCCCTCCCCTTTAGTGAGACGGCCTGGTGGTCTCGTTGGACGAATTTTCGTGCTTTATTTGAAGGCATTTGCTGCGCCTCGTTTCCGACGGACCCAGCTCTGCTTTGGCTTCTCTGTCTGAAGGGGGGTGGAGACGTCTGTACTCGTACAATACATACGAGCACGAGTATCGCGAATACTCTAATTCCTTGTGCTGTTGACCCCGTACACACTCGTACATGCAGCTCCCGTACTTGGACGCGCCAAGTCCAAGGGGCAGAGAGAGGGGGGGCGGCGCTTGGGAGAACAAGAATCAGTTCCATATTTAGAGTACGAGGAGCAGCTAGACTGCCTGTACAGATCTGTACAGATTACATGTATTCATGTTCCTTTCCCACTACCTTGTAAGAGTACGAGTAGAGAGCTGGTTCCAGACAATAATGGAATATTGGTGCCCGTCCATGGACAGGATTGCCAATTGACGTTACTTGTATCTGTCTGTGTACTCCGTAGACCGGGGGCGGAGGTATGAGCAGCCTCGGTCCTTGGCTGGGTATTAATATTATCCTTCTCGTATAATGCGAACAAAAAAAGGGTCCCATGTTGCAAGAGTGCCGAGTGATACTCGTACCTGTACAGATTACTATGCAATATTAGTCTCAGTCCCACATCCCCCTGTTGATTATGTCCATGTCCCTCACCGTGATCCCCGTAATATCTCTCTCTCGGCCTCTCTCGCTTTCTCCCTCCCCTTCTTTCCTCTCTTTCTCTCCTGAATTTCTCTAGTCATATTCTTAACAGGTTGATTTCTATACTGCTTTGGAGCCTATCCTCTTCGGACGGTTCTTGTTCTTCTTTCCTTCCTTCTTCTCTCGTTCAATATCTCTTTCTTCCTACTTTCGCCTCAAGGCTTCTTCAAAACAAACATCCTGCCCTCTACCTGGCTTATTGGTAGTCCCGAGACTGGTTGACTCCTTATCAACCTATTCATTTCACTGCTCTTCTTCCTCTTATTTTTTTTTCTGAACTTCTTCTTGGCATAAATCGCCGTTCTTTCTCGGAAAACAACACACCCATCTGAAAAAAAAAACCCCATCGTGATCATGCTCAGCAAGCTCGCAACGCTCGCCCTGGCGGGCACGGCGGCGGCCCTCCCTGCCATCCACATCACGGGTCAGAAGTTCTTCTACGAGAACGGCACCCAGTTCTTCATCAAGGGTATCGCCTACCAGCAGGACACGGCCGCCATAAGCGACTCCACCGGCGACTCCAAGGGCTACATTGACCCCCTCGCCGATGCCGACAACTGCAAGCGTGACGTGCCCCTCCTCCAAGAGCTCGGCATCAACACCATCCGCACCTACGCCATCGACCCCACGGCCGATCACACTGAGTGCATGAAGCTCCTCGAGGACGCCGGCATCTACATCATCTCCGACTTGTCGCAGCCCGAGCTGTCCATCCTGCGCGACGACCCCAAGTGGACCGTCGAGCACTTTGACCGCTACAAGGCTGTCGTCGACGAGCTCGCCCAGTATGACAACATCATCGGCTTCTTCGCCGGAAACGAGGTATCGGACGCCAACAACAACACCGAGGCCTCGGCCTTTGTCAAGGCCGCCCTCCGCGACAC
Source organism: Geosmithia morbida (assembly GCF_012550715.1). Taxonomy (NCBI): domain Eukaryota; kingdom Fungi; phylum Ascomycota; class Sordariomycetes; order Hypocreales; family Bionectriaceae; genus Geosmithia; species Geosmithia morbida. Next base: position 746,525 of record NW_023336197.1, read on the forward strand.
CAAGCAGTACATCGATGACAAGGACTACAACCTAGGTGTCGGCTACGCCACCAACGACCACCCGGACATCCGTGACGACATCGCCACCTACTTCAACTGCGGCGATGATGACGAGGCCACCGACTTCTGGGGCTACAACATCTACTCGTGGTGCGGCGAGTCCACCATGGAGAAGTCCGGCTACTCTGACTGGGTCGACTTCTACAAGGACTACAACGTGCCCGTCTTCTTTGCCGAGTACGGCTGCAACAACCCCGGTGGTGCCGCGAACCGCAAGTTCCAGGAGACCGGCGCCCTCTTCTCCGACGAGATGACCGGCGTCTTCAGCGGCGGCCTCGTCTACATGTACTTTCAGGAGGACAATGACTACGGTGTCGTTGAGGTAAAGAACGACAAGGTCACCAAGATGAAGGACTTTGACGCCCTCAAGAAGGCCCACGCCGCCGCCGACCCCAAGGGCGTCACCGAGGACGAGTACGATGGCGCCCACAAGCGCGAGACCTGCCCCGCCATCTCCAAGTACTGGAAGGCCAACTCGGTCCTCCCCCCGACCCCCGACTCCGAGCTCTGCGAGTGCGCCGTCGCCGCCTCCGAGTGCGGTGTCGCCAAGGGCACTGACGAGGAGGAGTTTGGTGACGTCTTTGCCTACATCTGCGGCAACACCGATCTGTGCCACGCCATCAACGCCAACGGCACCACCGGTGTCTACGGTGCCTACTCCATGTGCAACCCCAGCCAGCAGCTCTCCATCCTCCTCGGCATGTACTACGACTCCCAGAATGGCGCCTCCGACGCCTGCGACTTTGACGGCGTCGCCACCACCAAGACCGCCAACGCCGCCAGCACTTGTGACAAGGCTCTCGCCTCCGCCACCGCCCACAACGAGAAGGTCGCCACCGCTACCAGCGCCGTCGACGCCTCCACCGATGACGACACCGACGACGATGTCGACACTGACGACACTGACGCTGACGACGCTGACTCTGCCGCCACCATGGCTGGTGCCTTCTCCGTCGCCGCCTACATGGCTCTTGCCATCAGTGCTGGTGCTGCCATGATTGCCCTGTAAAAGATTTGAGTGCCCCTGTTGAATCCCCTTTTCACGGGTAGCCCCGTGTTGTCTTTTTTTTTTTTGTTTCTTGTTGTATATTCTTGTCAGATAAAAACAAATATATCTCCGGAATGGCACTTGTTTGATTTTTGGTCTCTTGTACATCCTGGCCGCTGTATTTCATGCTGCTCTGTTTGTCTCTTTTCTCCAACTTGGCACTGTTTGGTCCGAGTTGTAGGAGAGGAATTAGAGTGCCTCTGGTCTCTTCTATTCCTCCCCTTTTCCAATGAATCTGCTCAAATGGTATACGGACTAGTAAGATCTAGAGGGCCTTGTTGAAACGCAGAGTATCTTCCCATGTTATTCTCATGCTTCACCCCCTGATCTGTACCGCCAAGTGCTATTATCAGTGCATGTATTTTTTATGTATTTATTATTATTATTATAATTTTATTATTATCTAGAAAGAGACGGCTGCTATCGGTAGAGGCATTGCTGATCTCTAGTTGCCATTTCCAGACTGGGCTGTTAGTTTCAGCCATGACGTCAAATCATTGATGTGGGAGGAAGGCACATCCAGACAGAACACAAACACAAATGCTATCACCATCGTGAATATCCGTACCAGCTGGGACATCACGGGAAAACGCCCGTATACATACCGATATCCTCTGAGAGAAAAAGCTATGGGTCGGTCGACGCCTTAGAGAGCGCCGCCCCCGCTCCCGAGACCGGCAGTCACAAACACGATGACCAAATCACCCATCATCAGGGCTGCATGCGCCTTTATTCGACAATGGGCGATCAACCACTGGGCGGACGTGATATGGATGGCAGTCATCGGCGCAGCAAGTTTCGGCGTATGTCGAATCCTCCTTTTTGCCACCTTGAAGTGCCACCGGCTAACGATCACAGCTTGACAGGGCACCTATTCCGACAAAGCGAACGTTCCCCATCACGTTCGACACCGCGTCCGGCGACGTCGTGTACCCTGATATGGCGTACCCTGAACGAGGATGGCTACTTCCCTCATGGCTAGCGGGTTTCCTAGCACTAGGCATCCCGTTGACAGTATACTCGGCGGCACAGGTGCGGATGCGGTCGGTGTGGGATGCCGATGCGGCCATTATGGGCACGCTGTGGGCCGTCCTGCTGGCGACCTTCTTCCAGGTGGTAACCAAGATTCTCGTGGGCGGGCTGAGACCATACTTTCTCGACGTATGCAGGCCGGATGTGTCAAGCATAAGCTCCGCGGCGGGTGATGGCCTCAACGGCGTGGGGTTCAACCGCATCATGTACACGGTCGATGTGTGCACGCAGTCTGATCCCAGGCTTCTCCGCAACGCCATGACCTCGTTTCCCAGCGGTCACAGCGCCGCAGGCTTCGCGGGCTACGGCTTCCTGCACCTCTGGCTCAACGCGCGCCTCAAGGTGTGGGCCGACTACCGTCCTGCCCTGTGGAAACTCCTGGCCGTAATGATGCCCCTGTTCATCGCGTTTCTCAATGCCTGCCTCTTGTCTGTCGACGCCGCACATCACTGGTACGACATCGTCGTCGGCTCCATCATTGGGGTCGTCATGGCCCTCGCCGCGTACAGGGCTACCCATGCTGCCTTGTGGGATTCGAGGTACAATCACCTGTGTCTGCGTGCTCGGGAGGCCTTCATATACAACGCAGATGCAGATGTCGACTATTCGGGGCGCACGCTCACGGGCAAAGTTGGATGGGGCGACGACAGGACTTGGGTCACAGATGGCCGCGTTGTCGGCGTCGGTGGGAACTTTAGCTCTAGCAATCTTGGTGGCTCGCTGGGCCAGCAGGGGGATGGTGCTACTTCATTCCTTGTCAGAGGGAGAAGGGGATATGATCGAGATGGTAGGTATCCTGCTAGTATATAAGAGGTGTATCTTTATTCGATTACCAAAACTCGAGAGCCCTTCTTCATATTCATAATGAGTATCGGATTGGAAGAATCATTTGTCTTTAATCGCCGTTGTACTCAACCCAAGGGTCCTGTGTTATCACGGGCTTCATGGAATTGGTGGCTCATTTGCATCCCCGGAACAGCGTACAAAGAGATCTTCACAAAAAATCCAACTCAATATCCAGCTAGAATTCCCGCAAAGAGTTCGACTGTTTAAAAGATAAAGATACAAACAATATGGAAGAAGTGGAAAAAGACATGATCTTTGCTTCGGGCAAACTGTCGAAAGACTTCGAACACATGACTCAGCAATATTGAATCACGTGACTTGAGAGCTGTCGTGTCTCCCTGGCGCCTAATGGCGGACCCGCTACGTAGACAGAGATGATGCATGCACCACATCAACGACTCTTGTTGCCATTCAACCCACACAACCACCTCTATCAAGCCGAGCACCACACACAATATCCCCCCCCCCTCCTTGGCTCGGACAGGTTCCTAAGCAGAGACAAGACAGATCATCCCGAGCTCTAGAGGAGCTTGAGTTGCCAAGATGGTGAGATAGGAGTTCCCACGCAGCTTGCCCTGGTTGCGTGCTCGGTTTGAAGCTAGGGTCGTCTTTGCTGACAATCCATCGTTTTACAGGGTCAAGGCCAGTCTGGCATGGGTGGTGGACAGGATGGAAGGGACGAGAAGGACAAGAAGGTTCGTCTACTCCTGCTTTTTTTTTAATCTCCTTTACATCTTGTCGACGTCATTGAAGGGGGGGGAGGGGGGAGAAAGAAATGCTGACATGTCAAAAACTCATGTAGAAGGATAAGCCAAAGTACGAGCCGCCTCCACGCCCGACGACGCGTATCGGCCGCAAGAAGAAGAAGGTAGCCGGGTCTAGCGCGGCCCAGAAGCTGCCGGCCGTGTACCCGACGGGACGGTGCAAGCTCCGTCTGCTGCGCATGCAGCGGATCCACGACCACCTCCTGCTGGAGGAGGAGTACGTGGAGAACCAGGAGCGGCTGCGCAAGGCCAAGGCCGTGAAGGAAGGGTCTACACAGGGGGCCGACGCCGCCGACGACGACCGCCTGGCCGACGAGCGTGGCCGGGTCGACGATATGCGCGGCAGCCCCATGGGCGTGGGCACGCTCGAAGAGCTCATTGACGACGACCATGCCATCGTCAGCAGCACTACGGGGCCGGAGTACTACGTTGGCATCATGAGTTTCGTCGACAAGGACCTGCTCGAGCCCGGCGCGAGCGTGCTCCTGCACCACAAGAGCGTCAGCATCGTCGGCGTGTTGACCGACGACGCCGATCCCATTGTCAGCGTCATGAAACTTGACAAGGCCCCTACCGAGTCGTACGCCGACATTGGCGGTCTCGAACAGCAGATCCAGGAGGTCAGGGAGTCGGTCGAGCTGCCCCTCCTCCACCCGGAAATGTACGAGGAGATGGGTATCAAGCCCCCCAAGGGTGTCATCCTCTACGGTGCCCCCGGAACGGGCAAAACGCTGCTTGCAAAGGCCGTTGCCAATCAGACTTCGGCGACCTTCCTGCGCATCGTCGGCAGTGAGCTCATACAAAAATACCTGGGTGATGGACCCAGGCTGGTGCGACAGTTGTTTACAGTATGTTTCTCCTCTCTCTCCTACCCTCTCTCTCCGGTCTTTTCCCTCGTGATGTCAGCTCTTGACACAGATCTCAGGTTGCTGGTGAAAATGCCCCGTCCATCGTATTCATCGACGAGATCGACGCCATCGGTACGAAGCGATACGACTCGACATCGGGAGGCGAGCGCGAGGTGCAGCGGACCATGCTGGAGCTCCTTAACCAGCTAGACGGCTTTGACGACCGCGGCGACGTCAAGGTCATCATGGCCACCAACAAGATCGACACGCTGGACCCTGCCCTGATCCGCCCCGGCCGTATCGACCGCAAGATCCTGTTTGAGAACCCGGACCAGAACACGAAGCGCAAGATCTTTACGCTGCACACGTCCAAGATGAACCTCAGCGAAGATGTAGACCTGGAAGAATTCATTGCGCAAAAGGACGACCTGTCGGGTGCTGACATCAAGGCCATCTGCTCCGAGGCGGGCATGATGGCCCTGAGAGAGCGCAGGATGCGCGTCCAGATGACCGACTTCCGGTCGGCTCGCGAGCGCGTGCTCAAGACCAAGCAGGAGGGTGAGCCTGAGGGTCTGTATCTGTAATGTTAGTATGGTTGGTCTTGCCAGCTTACAATAGATGAGGCATCTGTGTGTGTTTTTTTATACAAGATGTACGGTACTCGACTCTAAGAGGTTCTGTGATGTGTAATTGATCAAGTACTACTATTACTACCAGTGCATTATGAAGACGTATGGAAAAGACGGAGAGCAAGATGAGCGCATCATTATCAGAAGAAACGGAAAGCACCAAGCGATGGCCCCTCATTTTCCAGCCATCACCACATCTCCTATATTGCCCATTACTCACCGACTCATTTACGTAGTGCATCAAACAGATAAAAAAAGTAGAAAAAGGGAGAGAGAGGGCGGGGGGGAGAGGAAGGGAGAGAGAGGAAGGGAGAGAGAGGAAGGGAGATGTTTAGAATGAGCCCCCGGTGAACTTGGGAGCAGGCTGACCATCGGTCGTGCCAGAGTTGCCGCTGATGCGACCGGTGGCGGCACCAGCGACAAGCGGCACACGAATATACAGCCACCTGGCGACGAGGAAGCCGCCGACAAGCCAGGCCCAGACAATGACGGAGGCGAGCAGCGCGGCCAGCAGGACGGGGACTATGAAGGCCAGGGCCACGCCCATCCAGAAGAGGGAGAAGAGCAAGGCAGCGCCCAGGGCGAGGGACAAGATTGACAAGGCGAAGACGGCAAAGGCGATGGTGAAGAATGACGAGACTACCAGTAGAGTGACGATGAGGGTCTGTTTTTTTGTCAGTTCAGTTCAGTTCAATCTACTGGTGATTCCTCCTCCTTGTGAAAAGGGAGATGGATGATTGGGGGGGGGGGGGGAGAGGGTTAGAGAGAGAGAGAGGGAGGGAGGGAGGGAGAGAGTTAAGAAGAATGAGTAGACGTACGAAAAAGATTGGTCGTTCGGATGCATACGTCGATGCGGTAGAGTATGCCCTCTCACGAGAGGGAGGGGGGACGACCCTGTCAAAGGAGCGTTGGGCGTACGATATGGCTGCGTTGGCCTTGTCGGTTACATTGGCGTTGATGCTGGTTGGAGCGGTGGTGGTGGTGGTGGAGTCGGTTGAGAAGGCTGGTTTGGAAGACATTTTGGCAAAGTTTCGATCGTTTTTTTACTTTATTCTCTCCTTGGTATTCTTCTAGATGTGATGAAGAATTCGGAGAGCAAAGAGGGATGGTGATGATGGTGATTATGATGATGATGGCGATGGATGGTGTGTGTGCATGGTGGTTGTATTGACGCCCAAGTCCAGTCCCATATAAATCATGATATAATCCACGGACAAAATACGTAAGTTGATCTGAATGTGGGGATCTCACCTCCTCCCGTGCCCTTTGAAGCTTTGGAGCTGAGAGCGCTGACGTAGCTGATAGATCATCCATCTTTCTATGCTGCGTGTCAGGTCAATTGGACTGGAATTCCGGTGACTCGTACATCCCTAGCTTTACTGACTGTGGTAAATGCTTTCTTTTCTTCTTTCTTTCTCCTCCTCTTCTTCTTCTCATCTCTGTCTTCCTCTCGTTTCAGACGGTGACGGATATTCTGTCTGCATTACCCATCACCGCGTCTACGGTCTGATACCGACTTGGCGTTGCACATGGCAGGAGATGCATATTGTTTCTCATCTAATAAACCCGACTTACTGTACTTGGGATCATCTTGCCAAGCAATCATACAAGCATAAGATGCACTGAAGGACATCGGGCAGTTTCAAAGTATCGCTACAGGGTAAGCGCAGCAGCGCAGCATGCCCAGGATGCACATGGATCAACGACGTTGAGCTATTCCGTTGTCAATGTAACGTTCTGAGCAGGCCACCAACTTTGGGGTTGGCCGATGAGGAAAAGGTTGGGGCGGCGAGTACGGGCACCTGTATGACTGTCAAATGTCCCTCCATCATCTCGATACCCGTGTGGCATGCTCGTTCACCGAGCCACGGCTGGTGCTCTGGGTGGTAACCGAGGTGAACAAGTTGTATTGGGGGTCGTCCTACTCATTTATCCCATCTACTGAATAGGAGAGTCACCACGTGTTTCAGGTCCATCTCCCTCGGGTCATGGCCCTTTTCTCCAGTTCCCTTCCTGAGTTTCGCTCCGTTCCCGAACCGTACGGGTGGCTTCAGCATACGCACTCACACCCGACAATTGCAGCTTAGCCAATACTGTATAATGGAGGATATGCTATCAAGACTGCCGGGGTTGGCAAGTCTCTACCCGCCTGCTGTCTTCGGTCGCGGCTCCGAGTAGGGCTCCAGCAGCAGACGGCATGTATGTACATGTACCTGTCAATATTGCCCAACCCTGCTCTCAGCCCACGGGCAAGATGCAAGTTTGCCCGACGGCCCGCACATCACAATCTGCTTCAACTCGACATGACACGTACCCAGGCTTCACCTTCTCCGTAGTACCCTCACCTATCTTGCGCGATGGCCTGCACTGCATGTGCTTGCGCCGGCGACGCAGCTGGACGATGCGGCTCTATACCTCCAGCCAGTCCGTGCCCACGATCCCATGCCCTCTCTCCGAAGCATGGCGACGGTGATGAGGAACCGGGGATCGCCTTGGCATAGAAGTACCCGCTATGGGTCTAAAGGACTGGGGGAAGAGCAGCAGCCGTCTGAGTGGGATCTGCATCTGACATTAACGAGGATGAGGTATTTCAACAGCCTGTCGGTAGATATGGGCTAGCGTAGTTTCATCATGTCATTCTTTCCCTTCTTGATCTTCTACCAAATGTGCTGGGGCGGGTCTTTCTGGTTTATCAATCTGCCTATACGTCCTAGTGACTGTTATGCATGATATATAAACCTCTGGCCATCCAAGGTCATCCTGTCACTACGTGCAAGGCAGGTGGGATACATATGCATCCACACGAGTTATTTTCGAGCCGGCGGTATAGGAGTGGAACGAAGAACCCTCTTCGCAGACGCAACGCCGATGGGGACTGCGCGTGTAAGTGGGATGGATACATGCAGTCGCATAAGAACGGCCTTGTGAGAATGTTCCACAGAAATGCTAGGACATGTCGAGCATTGCCTGCCTAATACCACGACGAACTCGGAGGAGTTCATGCGTCTTATCCCGTCTCTATCTTTTCGGGGTCACCGCTAAGGGGGGTGAAGGTTGGAGGATGCAGCTCTTCTATGAAGAAGTCACGGCTTCATCTTCCCATGTTTCTGGCCGAATTTGGAATTGCTTCCGCTCCAGGTTACGATACAGGAGCGGGCGATACGAGATACGACGTAGGAACGAAGGGGACACATGATAGAGAGCAAATGTGTCCTGTCTCGTCCGTGCATACGAGCAGAGGGCGCCTCCGTCTGCCGATGTCGATCTTAGCAGCGTGGACCGTGCTGATCGTATCTGATGCTTCCTTGCCGTATTCTCTTGAGTAGGCCGCTTCTGATATTGGCACTGTATCGGGTTGTGAGGTTGTAACCTGGTAATCTATTCCATCATACACCCGCACCAGACACCCACCCGTCTACGTGCCACCTCGTTCACAGCATGGGTCGAATACTCCGCATATCGGCACTCGAGGTGATCGAGCCATACTGACTGATGTCACTCGGCCATGACATGCCGAATGCCTTCCCGCATTACGGGTCTTGCTACGGAGCACACGTAGTTCTGTTGAGGTTGAGCGTCCAGGTACCTGGTGTCATGCTCCTTACCACCCCGGCCATCCATAAACGACGGTCAGTAATCTTCACCAGTGTTGGAAATTGCCTCGTATGCAGGGTGTGTGTAAAGGGTCTTCATGGCGTGAAGATGGCTATAAATAAATGTATGGGCTTGACCCTCTATGGGGATGCACATCATCACCAACGTCCTGCCTCAACAGCTCTCAACAGCACAGAACTCGGCAAGGGCATAGCCGTCATCTCCAGAGCCAGCAACCCCTCTTCCCACCAGACGCATCTGTGCTGAGACGCCGACCCTCTACCAGATATCCGCAATGTTTGGCACGAGGGCGTCCACGGGCAGCACCCTTCTATCGCTACTGGCTCTGATTCACCAGGGCCTGGCGCACCACTGGTTCAACTGGCAGGAGTATGTCGGTTGCAAGTCTACGGGCTACTTCGTCCCGGAGGACGAGGCCCACCTCGTCGACTGGGTAAAGGAGCAGTACGCCCTGAAGACGCTGCTGAGGCCGGTCGGCAACGGCCACGGCTTCGGGAACCTGACGCTGTGCGTCAACGAGGGGGAGACCGAGCGCGACTCGTACATACTCAGCCTGAGCAACCTGGACCACCTGCAGGTGAACGACGACAGCACCGTCACCTTCGGTGCCGGTTGGGACCTGATCGACCTCATGCCTGCCCTCCAGGAGAGGGGCCTGCAGGTGCAGAACCTGGGCAGCGAGAAGGTGCAGAACTACATCGGCGCGGCCACGACCGGCACCCACGGAACCGGCAAGGACAACCAGAACATTGCCAGCCAGATCGCCGGCCTCCGCGTTCTAGACACCCAGGGCAACATCCACGCCATCGACGGCAGCACCCCGGACCTCGTCAACGCCTACAGCATCGGTATCGGCGCCATGGGCATCGTCGTCGAGGCCACCATCCGGGTCGAGCCGCTGTCCTTCGTCAAGCGTACGTCCCGGGTCATCAGGAGCTCCAGCACCAACACGACGGAGCTGTACGAGAGGATTGCCAGCATCTCGGACGAGTACGAGCAGGTCACCGTTTTCGGGCCCAGCCTCGACTGGGACGTCGAGAAGCAGGAGCTGGTCCTCAACGCCGACCTGATCATCATGTCCTGGGAGGACACCGACTACAGCGGTTCCCGCAACTGTTCCGAGAACTACTGTGCCAACCTGTGCGGACCGTGCGACCGCGACTTCTTCTGCTACGACTACAAGAACGACGCTACCTCGACCCCTCCCCAGGGCGTGTGCAACCGTCACTTCTACACCGAGTTCGAGCATTTCCTCCCGATCGAGCATCTTGTCGAGGCCGGCACCGAGTATCTCGAGCACGCCAAGTCGCAGGAGAAGCGCATGATTCCCTACCAGAACGAGGACATCTCCGTGACCAAGGACCCCGGCTTCCTGACCGACGATGTCACCGTTATTACCCGCTTCGTCAAGGCCGACGAGAACTGGCTATCACCCGTCAACTCGGACAACCTGCACAGCTCGGCGAGCGGCATCTTCTTCACGCTCGAATACGACTGGAACTCGTGGTACAACAACTATACGAAGATGTGGTTCTACGAGGACCTCGCCAGCGAGTTCATCTCCAAATTCGGCGAGAAGTACAACGCCCGCCCGCATTGGAATAAGATGATGTGGCATAACGAGACGTACACGGAATTCATCTACCCCAAGCTGAACCGGTGGTTGGACATTCAGGAGAAGATGGACCCCAACTGTCAGCTCGTGAACCCGTTCCTCATCAAGACTCTGGGCATCGATAGGTGTCGCGATGTCTTTGATAACTAACTAGACACCTACATTGATTCATCACATTGCGGGAGGGTCCAGGCTAGGAAGCTTACAGGCATGTATATATCACCATGTACATAGATGAGCCGTGGATGATGAGCAGGCCTCCCTGCCGATAGCTCAGCAAAGCCTGCGTTCTGCAGGTGTAATCCTCCTCGCCAAGCAGTGCACCGCTGTATTCACTGATGTATATATCGTTATATGAGATCCGATGAGAGGGGCCTCGTCTCGTCACACTTGGTCGGTGAACGCTCAAACTGAAGCAACATGCGACCTCCGCAGACCAGAGACGGATAATACAGATGGAGAATCTTTCATGAGACCAGAGCAAAATGCATGTGTTGTTCGTCGTTGCTGTTCTGGCAAGATGTAAATGTAAGCTGTGATCGAGGTTCGAGGTGGACAGAGCACCTCGTTGTAATACTATCAAAGCCTGACGTAAAAAAAAAAAAAAAGGCCTTGGCTCGGCCCATCTTCCCGCTTTGCATCTTTCTCCTCCTCCCCTCCTTCCCACCGAAAAAAAGCCCCCCCCCCCCTCCACCATCACCAACCAACCCCAAGACGCAAACTTCTCTTCCCAGGGCCGAATCCGCACAGATATTAGCCCATCATGTCTAGCACCCGCGACCGCCGCGTAGCAAAGGAGCTGCAAGACATCCAAGCCGACCGCGACAACTCTGGCGTCTCCGCTGTCCCCGCAGACGGCTCCTCCCTCAGCAGCCTGTACGGCTACATCACCGGTCCCCCCGACACACCCTACGCCGGGGGAACTTACCATATCAAAATCACCATTCCAGACTCCTATCCTTTCAAACCTCCCATCATGAGCTTCATCACCAAAATCTATCATCCCAACATTAGTAGCCAGACTGTTCGTCTCTCTCTCTCTCTCTCTCTTCCTTCTCTACCCCACCTTCTCCCCCGCCCGCAATATTGTCCGAGAATCGTCAACGGCTGATACAGTGCTGCTTTGAGATGATAGGGCGCCATCTGTCTTGACACCCTAAGCACGGGTTGGTCCCCCGTCCAGACCATCAAGACAGCTCTCCTCTCTCTCCGAATGCTTCTCGAGTTCCCCAACCCCAAGGATCCCCAGGACGCACAGGTTGCCAAGCTCGCCATGGACGACCCCGAGCAGTATGCCCGCATCGCACACCAGTGGGCCGTCAGCTACGCTGGTGCTCCCGACACGCATTTTGACTCGTCAAAGTACAGGAAGGATGGCGATCAGAAGGCTACGCCTGTAGGAGAGGAGCAGTATGTTTTCTTTCTTTCTTTCTTTCTTTTTTCCCTATCTGCCCTCCCCTTCTCCTTTCCATACTTCTTTCGTTTTCTTCTTCTCATCTCAACATACCCTCCCCCCCCCCGCCTCTATATATACACATCCACCCATCACACTTTCTAGATCGGAGGAAAACTGACAGAATTCACAACAGGTACATGGGCTACCACAAGAATCTCGTCGGGCGATTTACAAGCATGGGTTTCGAGGTGTCGGCCGTCGTCAACGCCTTCATACGTGCCGGCCTGCCCCGCAAGAACGGTGCCGACTACGAGCCCGAGGAGGCATACCTCGGTGACGTTACGGCTCACCTTCTCGGCGAGTCGTGATATCTTACAACGGGAGGGGAAAGAGAGACGGAGAGAGGAAGGGAACGAGGGGCAGATACGGGAAACGTGTACTAAATGGCATGGAGAAAACGGGATTACAGCATAGCAAATGGGTCATCATATCACCGTCTCCGTTCTGGAGACGGATATCCAACAAAGCTCCTGTCATTTTCTATCTGACACGGGGTCAATTAATGGCGTTTTTTTTTTTTTTTGGTTTAATATTACTACTACTACTACTACCACTACTACTACTACTACTACTACTACTACTACTACTACTACTACTACTACTACTACTACTACTACTACTACTCTACCACCACCACCACCACCACCACCACTACTACTAGCTAGTGTGCACGAGGGGAATCATGGGACTTGCTTCAAACAGTGGGATCCGCGGGCAAGCTACAAAGTATACACGGCTCCTACTCGAGAACCAATAGGAAGGTTGGGGGGAGACAAGTAGCACTGGGTCCATACAAGCACAAGAGTAGGGGGAGTCCATCACCGGATTGCCATCTCAACCGTATCGACGTTTTCTTCTGCTGGATAGACTGTATATATATTCCAGCCCTCCTTCTCTTCGTAACATGGCCGAGGTGCTCATCCAACCATACTTCTATCAGTAACACCGTACGGTTTCTTTCTTTAACAGAACAAAAGGAGTATGCGCAGAGGACAAGAATAGGAAACGCACTAGACAATATCCATGCCCCTCTCTACTTTCTTCTCCATTTTGCAAGACGACAAGAGGGATATCCGTCCACTCTTCCTTCCTGCAGACGCCCTCCGCAAAACCAAGGACAGGTGAGTAAAAAAAAAGAGACGATTTCAAATAGAGATTAGAGGGGATGATGACAACAGATTAAGGGGGAAAAAGGGTTTACAGGAGGTCACGGCGGACAAACTCGTCGTAGAGGGCCTTTCCGAGACCGGCGGGCGAGCGCTCGACAATGACACCGGCACTCTCGAGGGCCGCAATCTTGGACTCGGCACCGCCCTTGCCACCAGAGACGATGGCACCGGCGTGACCCATGCGGCGGCCCGGGGGAGCCGAGATACCGGCGATGAAGCTGACGACGGGCTTGCCACCACCGACAGTATTGGCGGCCTTGAGGAACTCGGCAGCGTCCTCCTCGGCGGAACCGCCGATCTCACCAATCATGATGATACCGTCGGTCTCGGGGTCCTCGGTGAAGACCCTGAGGCAGTCGATGAAGTTGGTGCCGCTGAAGGGGTCACCGCCAATACCGACGACGAGGGACTGGCCCAGGCCGGCCTGGGTCGTCTGGTTGACGGCCTCGTAGGTCAGAGTACCGGAACGCGAGACGATACCGATGCGACCGCGCTTGTGGATGAAGCCAGGCATGATACCGATCTTGCACTGGCCGGGGGCGATGATGCCGGGGCAGTTGGGGCCGACCAGGCGGGTCTTGGTCTGAGACTTGAGCATCGAGGTGATGCGGACCATGTCTGCACTTTCGTGTTAGGGAACCATGACTTTTTCTTTTTTCGCTTAAACGGAGCTCGACAGGCCTGGGGAGCCCCTCCCCCCCAAAAAAGGAGGAACGGCAGCAACATACCGTGCTGGGGGATACCCTCAGTAATGCAGACAGCCAGGGGGATCTCAGCCTCAAGAGCCTCCTCAATACCAGCGGCGGCCAGAGGAGGGCTAATTGCGAGCAGGAATGTTAGCTCCAGGTCGATCGGTAGGTATCAAGTATTTTTTTTATTTTTTTTATTTTTTTGCTTGGCAGCAAGGTAGAGTGAGAGGGAGGGAGTTGTACGGGACGAAGAGGGCAGTGGCGGTGGCGCCAGTCTGCTTGACGGCATCAGAGACGTTCTTGAAGACGGGGAGGTCGAGGTGAGTCTGGCCAGCCTTCTTGGGGTTCGTTCCACCAACAACCTTGGTGCCTATGATTGGGGAGGCGACGCTGTTAGTCTCGGTACATTTGAGGTTGAGATATTATCCGTTTTTCCATCGATCCGTACCGTACTCGATGGCCTGCTGAGCGTGGAAGCTATAGGAAAAACAGCAGTCAGTAATGAATGAGGTAGGGACGATGGCATAGTACTCACGTTCCCTGCTTGCCAGTGAAACCCTGGAAGATGACCTTGGTGTCGCCGTTGATACGGAGGTTGTTAATGGTCTGCGCATAGGGCGTGGTAGCCGAGCTGTAGGCGCGACGAGCCGTCTGGCGGAGAGCCGCAGGGCGGATCATGGTTCGCGAGATGGCCTGCATCTTGAATGATTGTATGTGGCTGAGGGGAGAGCGAGGGAAAGAGGGAAAGGGAAAAAGGGAGGGAGGTTGTTTTGGAGGTTTTAGGATGAATGAAGCTTTCAAGGAGAGGGAAGGGATCAGGGAGCGTGTACAATTCGAGCTCTGCTTGGCGCATCGTCAGTGCACGCTCTTAGCGTCGCTCGGGTGCTATCGGGGTCCACGGATCATGGTTTTTCCGTTATTGCGGTACCGTAATCGGACCTTTACTCCATATCACTATCTATTTTTTTTTCTCTCACCTATTCGGCCCTGTTCCGTTTCTATCTGACCCATCTCTGATCGCTTCCGTTTTGTCTAGCCTATCTCGTTCATTCCGTTTATCACGGTGACAAAGCAAGAAAGAAAAAAAAAATGCCCCACCAATCGAAGCTTCCTTATTCACAACACCGTGAGAGTTTATGTGCGTGTGTGGTGGGGTATATATTAATTTCTTCATCTTTTCAGATCCGACGTCTCTAACAGTGGCGTGCTCATCTTCAGCACACCGCAGGACTTGGACTGATCATGGCTACCGCTACTGCCGTCGTTACCTCCACCCTGACGGTTGGGGGCCCTAGGAAGAAGGCCGCCGCCGACTTGGTCCCTGAGAGTGAGCGTTTCCTGCGCGCTTGTGCCGACGTCGCCAACGCTCTCATCGAGGACCACGAGGCTACCAAGGATGGAAGGCCGCCCCGAGACATCAAACTCAACGCCCTGAGGGGTAAGATGTCAAAGAAGCACAAGCTCAAGAACATCCCGCCCTTGACAGCCATTATTGCCGCCATACCGGAGCACTACAAGAAGTACATTCTGCCCAAGCTCATTGCGAAGCCCATCCGTATGTTTGCCACTGCCAACGCTCCCATCCCTGCAAAGACGAGAGCGAGATTAACACACATTGAACAGGAACCTCGTCTGGAATTGCCGTCGTCGCCGTCATGTGTAAGCCCCACCGGTGCCCGCACATTGCCTACACGGGAAACATCTGCGTCTACTGTCCTGGAGGTCCCGACTCCGACTTTGAGTACAGCACCCAGTCCTACACGGGATACGAGCCTACATCCATGCGAGCCATCCGCGCAAGATACGACCCCTTTGAGCAGGCCAGGGGTCGTGTCGACCAGCTCAAGTCACTAGGCCACTCGGTTGACAAGGTCGAGTACATCATCATGGGCGGCACCTTCATGTCTCTGCCCGTGTCCTACCGCGAGAATTTCATCGCCCAGCTGCACAACGCTCTCAGTGGATACCAGACGTCCAACGTCGATGAGGCTGTCGAGGCCGGTGAGATGAGCAATGTCAAGTGCGTGGGCATCACCATCGAGACCCGGCCAGACTACTGCCTACAACCCCACTTGACGGATATGCTGAGGTACGGCTGCACACGGCTCGAGGTCGGCGTTCAGTCGCTGTACGAGGATGTGGCCCGCGACTCTAACCGTGGACACACTGTGTCCGCCGTCGCCGAGACTTTTTGCCTCGCCAAGGACGCCGGCTTCAAAGTAGTGAGCCACATGATGCCTGACCTGCCCAATGTCGGCATGGAGCGCGACCTCGACCAGTTCCGGGAGTACTTTGAGAACCCCGACTTCCGTACTGACGGTCTCAAGATATATCCGACGCTCGTCATCCGAGGAACGGGCCTCTACGAACTCTGGCGTACGGGGCGCTACCAAAACTACACCCCCAACGGCCTCATTGACCTCGTCGCCCGCATCCTGGCCCTCATCCCACCCTGGACCCGCATCTACCGTGTCCAGCGAGACATCCCCATGCCACTGGTATCTTCGGGTGTTGAGAATGGCAACCTGCGCGAGCTGGCTCTCGCGCGTATGAAGGATTTTGGCACCACCTGCCGTGACGTGCGCACCCGCGAGGTCGGCGTCAACGAGGTGAAGAACAAGATCCGCCCCAACCAGATTGAGCTCGTCCGCCGCGACTACACGGCAAACGGCGGCTGGGAAACGTTCCTGGCCTACGAGGATCCCAAACAGGATATCCTCGTCGCCCTGCTCCGTCTGCGCAAGTGCACCGAAAAGTACACTTACCGCGAGGAGCTGACGGGCCAGCCCACCAGCATGGTCCGTGAGCTGCACGTCTACGGCACCGCCGTCCCTGTCCACGCCCGTGACCCCCGCAAGTTCCAGCACCAGGGCTTCGGCACCCTGCTCATGGAGGAGGCCGAGAGGATTGCCCGCGAGGAGCACGGCAGCGACAAGATAAGCGTCATCTCGGGTGTCGGTGTCCGCAGCTATTACAGGAAGCTGGGCTTCTGGCTTGACGGCCCCTACATGAGCAAGTGGATCGATGGTCGTGAGCAACCAGAGGAGTACTGAGCTCGCACTCAGATGTTTGTCTACGGTCTCGCCACTTGTAATCGCATACGTGCAATCACCGGTACTAAGACGGCCACAATCTCGGCTCGGTCCAATTGGCCCCACTCACCCATCTCAACAAAGTCACCCCGCTTGTTTCGCAGGCTGCTTCGCACGAATCGCACCAGCGCTTCTTATTCTTCTCATCCTTGACTTCAGTAACGGACAAGATGACGGTTACGGCGCACGACTCGTCGCTCGACACATCACTTCGTAGCGTCACTTTCAATAATGGGGCTGCTGGGGGAATCTCAGAGAAGCTTATCAAGCCATGGAAACTACCGCCGCAAAAGACGTACGTTCTGCACAATGCCCGCGTCGTCGATCCAGTGATGGGGACTGTCTCGCCAAGGGTGGTGACCATCGCCGATGGCCTGATAACAGCAATCGGCGTTTCTGTGAAACTGCAGTCGGAAGAAATTCTTATCGACCTCCAGGGAAGGTACCTCTGCCCGGGTCTCATCGACTGCCACGTCCACATCACGTCTGTGGCGGGCGAGGCCACACTTGGTGGGGCTGGGATGGGGGGCGATCCGGCAGTCTCGTATCTACGGCAGCCGTTTCTGTGCAGACAGATGCTGGATCGTGGGTTCACGACGGTGAGGGACGTCGGGGGGGCTACCCTAGCTCTGAAGGAAGCCATCGAGGACGGCGTCTTTGCCGGTCCGAGGCTATTCATCGCCAACAAGGCTCTCTCGCAGACGGGCGGGCACGGCGATGTGCGTGGGTCACACGAAAAGTCCCAATCCTGCTGCGGCGGACAGTCGGGAATGCTGGGGGTTGTGGTGGATGGTGTCGACGAGTGCACACGAGCGGCGCGGGAGCAGATACGGACGGGGGCCGACTTTATCAAGATCATGGCTAGCGGTGGCGTCGCGTCCCCCACAGACCGTCTGACCAGCACGCAGTTCCGCGCGGCTGAGATCGAGGCCATCGCGGACGTGGCCAACGGGTCGGGAACATATGTGACGGCGCACGCGTACACGCCGCAGGCGGTCCGACATGCTGTGGTCAATGGTGTGCGGGGAATTGAGCACGGCAACCTGATTGACGAAGAGACAGCCGAGCTGATGGTCCGATTTGGTGTGTATCTGACGCCGACGCTCGTGACCTACGACGCCATGGCTTCGAACAAGTACGCGGGCTTCCTCCCGCCGACGAACCAGGCCAAGAACAGGGCCGTCCTGGAACGCGGGCTAGAATCACTCCGGATTGCCTCGAACGCTGGCGTCATCATATGCCATGGCTCAGACCTACTAGGGCCCCTGCAGGCCGAGCAGAGCCGCGAGTTCGCCATTCGCGCTTCTGTACTGAGCAGCACCAAAGTACTTCAGGGTGCGACAGTCAACGCGGCGAGCCTGCTGCGCCAGCAGAACACGCTAGGGCAGATCAGGGAAGGGTTCAAGGCGGATCTTCTGGTACTAGATGAGAATCCCCTGGATAATGCGGCTATTCTAAGCCACCCCGAGGATAATGTCCTTGCCGTCATTAAGGATGGGAGGGTGTATAAGAGTAGGTGGGAGGGGCTACAAGAGGATGTGCCCAGGTACTGATGGCGTGCACACGCCCCGTATCAATAAATCAATAAATCAATAAATATAAACATATATGTGTGTATGTGTGTGTGTGTGTGTGATAGACACGGTTCACGAAGAGAAGCATAGACGGAAGACGACGAAGTTGATCATGAATACGTGTATTATCTGTCCTAGTTGTGTTGTAATTCTGTATATATACGTACGGGTGAGTAGGAGTAAATGACCGTTTAATACGGCGGACAGGTGGCTACCGTCCCGGTAAGCTCCGTAATTTAATGCCGAGCTACGTCGCTGGACCCACCGGCCCCATGTGCACAGAGGCAGGCGCGACAGGCGCAGATGACCAGGATCAGGCGAATGACTCAGCCGACTTCAGCTAGAACTTGGCATTGAGCTTCGCCTCCTACTTGGACAATGTACGTGGTAGAGTTGGAGACCTGGACGTCTTCTTCTACTAGTGCTGTATCACCATCTACTACCACTGCTACTAGCGCTTCTACTTCTACGATTAAACGACAGCGACACCATATAGAATTTCCCGGGCCGCCGCACAACATGACGTCTATGCCATGATCTCTGGCAGCACTGACGGACCCGGTCCCAACGCGGCGGCGGCGACGACGACGGTAGTGGTGGTGGACAAGGGCGATTACGGCTATGACTACGACGGGCAACAACAACAACAACAGAAACAACAAGAAGTGCGGGATCGCAACCCGCGCAACAATGCGGCGACGGCAGCTTCAGCAGCGTCGGTGCGGGCCTTGAGCGCCCAAGTGGTGGCGTTCTATTTCCGCGCGCCGGCCAAGGCCTTCTTTCGGACGCGGGTAGACTACCTAGGCTTCGCACGGCAGGTGCACGATGCGCAGACGCGGCGGCTCCTCAAGGCCATGGAGGAAGGGTCGGCGTCGCAGACGCTATCGAGGCCGGGCTTGCTGTTCCGGCAGGCGTGGATGATTCTCCGGAGCACGACGCCCGGCGTGCTGACGTCGGCGGTGCGCCAGCAGGGGTGGAGCGTGATACCGCAGCAGGTCCTGCCGCCGCTCATGGCAAACGTGGGAGTCGGGGCGGTCCTGTACACCAGCTACCTGCACATACTGGGGGGCCTGCACGAGCCGTCGAGCAGGGCGACGAAGCGGGTGTACCCTCCACCGCCGCCCACGTCGACCTTCACGGCGGGGTTCCTGGCCGGCGCGCTGCAGAGCGTGCTGGCTGCGCCCCTGGATGCCCTCCAGGCCCGGTACGATCACCGGGATCTGATGGCCAACGGGAACGGAAAGAGGCCGCAGAGCATGTGGACTTTTGGCGCCGAGAAGCTACGGGAGATCGGCTTCAGGGGCGTGTTCGCCGGGTGGACGCTGTCGCTGGCAAAGGACAGCTTGGGGAGTGCCTTCTTCTTCAGCACGTTTGAGTATGTCAAGGCGCAGGGGTACTACAAGTTCGTGACGTGGTACTACGGCGACCTGGGAGAGGACATGGTCAACATGCTCGCTCGGAAGAGGCCTGCTGCCGGCGCCGCAGCTGCCGCAGCTGCTTCCGCGACGACGGAAGAGGAGAGCAGGCTGATACGACCCCACTACGCTCTCGAACCGATATTCCTACTCCTCGCGGGGACGAGCGCCTCTCTCGCCCAGCAGGTGTTCCTGCACCCCCTGACCCATCTGCAGGTCGAGCACTGGGACCGGCTGGAGGATCTGGATGCCGAGGTGACCAGGCTGCGGGAGCGGCAGCAAGCCGCCGCTGCTGCTACCGCCAGCGAAGGCCCCCAGGGCCAGAGAGCATCGGCGGCGGCGGCGGCGGCGGCGGCGAAGACAACCTCCTCGCCCTGGACCCTGTTTCGGACGTACTACCACGCTTACCAGGAGACGTGGGCGGCGTGCGCAGCCGAGGCCAGGACCGAGGGTCTCAGTCTCACGCGCTGGCTGTACCGCGGATTCTGGTGGAATTCCATCCGTCAGGTGCCCAGCACCAGCGCGGGGCTCGTCATCTTCGAGCTCATCAGGCGGAAGTACGGGTTTGGTACCGAGGAGGTCAAGATTGAGAAGGACGGGTATAGCATTCTGCTGAATTAAGCGGTACGGAATTACGGACAAAGATTATGCAAGAAATAGTTTTTATTTTTTTTCTGTTCTTCTTCATATTTGACAAGCAAGCAACACGACCAAATAGATGTATAAATTTTGTATATATAATGACCATTTCCATTCGACCCCCCCCTCTCTTTCTCTCTCTCGACGGGATAGAGCAAGGTGAAAGGTGAACATGGAAGAGGAGGAAAAGCCCCCAAGACTGACCAGATCTCGACCAAAGCTGAATAGCATTTCTCGCTCGGTCATGACGGACGAGCCCGAGACTGAAGTGACCACCTCAAGTCGTCATCATGTGCACCTCACCCCAGGATCAGTGCCCCCTTTCCTGCCCTCCCTTTCTCAACAATGGCTGCAGGCGGTGGCATGTCCCTGTCTCAGCCTCCTCTTCCTTTCTCTCCCTCGGGAATCTCGGGCGGACCAACGGATCTCGGCCCAGGGGCTCGGTCAAGCAACATGGACAAGAAAGGTTGGCTTTGGTGAGAGGAAACGTCACGATGATGTGTGTGTCCTGTCTCGAAAACAGGACAGACAACAGCGGGCTGTTTCTTCTCATACGTGCATGTACATTGTGCCGCTGGTCTGGGAGGGAGGGGGAGAAGGGGGCTTGATATGTCCCAGGCAAGAACAGGAGGTTGGTCTAGATCGCAGAGAACATCCCTTACTTTTCATGAGGTGAGACATGGCCATGGAAATTCTTGGGGATTGAATTTTTCCTTTTTTTTCTTCCCCCTTTATTTACTGGAAGCCCACAGCGGAGGGATCGCCCGTCAGATGTTTCTTCTCTTTTTTTTTTCTTTTTTTCTTTTTCTATATTGCGGGGGTCAGTTGCCACTGTCCACTCCTCTTCTCTATTCAACCTTGCTCTTCCGGTATATCGTTGATGTCGACGACTTTCACTTGTGAAGACATGATTATCGAACAACGAGTGACCGTCATATACTATTACTACTACTACTACCGCACACTAAGACGGCATTCAACAGCAGCCGCAGGATGGCAACGGGCACAATCGACCTGACAGGCCTGGAGAATGGGTCGACCAACAACCCGCTCGACACGGCCAAGGCCAACCTGCCGCTGCACATGACGGTGGCGGCCTTCACGGGGATAGCGTGGTACAACGTCCTGGAGCTGAACCTGGCGGTGTACCTGACGTTCCGGCGCAGGAGCGGGCTGTACTTTTGGTCGGTGGTGAGCAGCATCTGGGGGATAGCGGTGCACAGCTCGGCCTTCGTGCTGAAGCTGTACGGGGTGGTTCCGCAGTACGGCGTGACGGTGACGCTCATCACGCTGGGGTGGTACGCCATGGTGACGGGCCAGGCGCTGGTCCTGTACTCGCGTCTGCATCTGGTGGTCGGCGACGTGCCTCGGCTGGTGACGGCCGTGCTGGCCATGATCGTCCTCAACGCCGTGTGCATGCACGTGCCCATGACGGTGCTCACGTACGGGTCCAACTCCCCCCACTGGCGGGACTTTGTCGACGGCTTCCGCGTCATGGAGAAGCTCCAGATGTCCGTCTTCTGCGTCCAGGAGTTCGCCATCTCGGCTGTCTACATCTGGGCCACCCTGCGCTTCCTGGGGGGCCCTGTCTGGCACCGCCGCCACGTCCGCTCCGTCATGCTCCAGCTGTTCTGGATAAACGTCGCAATCATAGCCATGGACCTGGCCATGCTCACCATGGAGTACCTGGGGAGGTACTTCCTCGAAGCCGTCATGAAGGGCGCCATCTACAGCGTCAAGCTCAAGCTCGAGTTCGCCGTCCTCAACCAGCTCATGCAGATTGCCACCTCGTCCCGTAGACGCCAGCGTCGTGCCGCCCACCACCACCACCGTCACCACCATCACCATCAGCACCGCCGTCTTCACCATCTCGATCATGCTGCCGCTTCCGGTCGCCATGCCGGCCTTGAGGGCGATGGCCGTCCCACCAGCTTCCGCGCATGGCTAAAGCGCTTCGTCCCCGGTCCCGTGGCGACTACCTCGGACGACGACGTCAGTGACGACGACGATAACAACAACTTCATCTCGCCTTCGTTCTTCCAAAGCACAAACAACAACGACGACGACAACGATGAAGAGATCGCCAATTCCGCTCCTCCCCCCCGTCGTCGTCACGCTGTTTCGCCTCCGTCCCCTCCCGTTTCTCCTCGGACCGCACCCCAGAAACAGCTACGGCCGCAGCCGCAGCATCGAGCAGATCAGATAGATCACCACGGCGACAAGATCAGCGTCCATCATGAAGAGACGGAGAGGAGACAGCCATGTGATGTAGGAAAAAGAAAGGACTGTGACGACACAGTCTTCCCGTCACTGCCTCGTCCTGCCGCTCAGCAGTGGTATGCTGCGAAGTCCATGTCGTCTGTGCCGCCGCCGGCCTCGGAGGAACCTCCCTCTCCGCATCGACTTCCGCCCTTGCCGTTTTCCAACAGGCCCTCTGTGTCGAATCTAAGGAGACCAAGTGATGGAGAGAGCTTGACGAGTAGTGAGTTGGGGTTCCATGTCGTGGGATGACTCTTGATGACTCTTCTTCTGATTTGATTTCTCCCCCCCCCTTTTGTGTGTCCTCTTTCCTTCCATTTCACCTTCCTCTTTTTCTCTCCCTCTTCTTCTTTCCCCCCGGCGCTGCTCTCACATGTCTGATCTCTATTTATTTTACCTCCTCTTGCATCTGTTGTGTGCATTGTCTAGGCATTAAGCCCGCGTCAATGAATGAAACATGTCATGAAGAATGATACCCGCGTTTTATAGGATATACGATAGTTACGAATACATTTTTTGCTTGTTTTATCGCTGTACACGTTCCTATAATTGTCACCCGGTATGTTGTGTGGAGGCGTTGAAAGTACGTGTATATTGTTCTTATATCTGCAGGAGACTGATAAAGTCACTGAGATCTCCTGAAGTGGAGTCCTTCGTCATGAGACCCCGACGGCCTCTCGAAGTGGGAGTGAGAATCGAAGATTAGAAAACAACCCTCCACTGACTGATCCGATTTGATACAACATCCTTCCCAACCCAACAATTGAATACATGCTCATTTACTCATCACAATACCATCCGCCGACAGGCAGATGCACACAAAGACCAGAAAAGGTTGAAAAGAGCCTAGGACTTCTCAACGCTGGCCTCGGTGTGCTGCGCAACCGGTCCCTTGGAAAGCCTGGCCTCGAGATCGCCAGCCTCGGCACGGCGAGTCGAGCTGGTGGCCACGTGCGTCTTCCAGGGAGCCGTGCCGATGTACGGGATGCCGTTGGGGTCGTCGAACATGGCCTCGAGCTCCTCGAGCGTCTTGCCCGCCGTCTCTGGGAACAGGAAGAAGGTGTGGATAAACATGGCGATCAGGAAGACGCCAAAGATGATGTACGTCCGCCACTTGATGTTGGCCAGGGCCTCGGGCACGAACAGCCCCAGGGCCGTGTTGAAGGCCCAATTACCCGACGTCGCCAGGGACACTCCCTTGGACCGCAGACGCAGCGGGAACAGCTCGGGCGGGTAGGCCCACGATGTGGGACCCCAGGTCGGCGCGTACGAGCACACGAACAGGTACGTCGAGGCTATCAGGGCCTTGGCCGGTGAGCCCGACACCTTCATCGACTGCGCCGCCACGCCGCCGATGCCGCCCTCGATGATCTCGCCGTACGTCGCCAGGACGCCCGCGTTGATGAACATCCAGATGGCCATCAGGAGGGCTCCTGTCAGAAGAGGTCCGCGGCGTCCCCACTTGTCCATCCAGATGAGGGCGGGCAGAGTCATGACGACGTTGAGGACGTACTGGATCGACGAGGCCAACAGGGTCGAGTCACCCTCGTAGCCTGCCATGCTGAAGATGTTGGCAATGTAGTACACTGTTTTGGTTCGACCGCGGTCAGCTTTCTTCTTTCCTTTACTTCCGCCTTCGTATCTTGTCAACCCTCGACCACAGGACGGAGAGAGCTCTTACTCATGACATTCATTCCCGTCAGCTGGGACCAGATCTGAGTAAACAGCGCAGTTATGGTGCGGTGAATCATCCTGGGACGGAACAGGTCAAGGTAGGTGACGTCTGAGTGGCGGCGCTCAAACTCGCACATGTCCTTGATGTCCTGAAGCTCGGCCATGACGAAGGGGTGGTTCGGGTCACCCTTTCCGTGGACGAGGGTCAGCACGCTGTGGCAGTCCTCCCAGCGGTCCTTGCGGGC
Organism: Geosmithia morbida; assembly: GCF_012550715.1. NCBI lineage: Eukaryota > Fungi > Ascomycota > Sordariomycetes > Hypocreales > Bionectriaceae > Geosmithia > Geosmithia morbida. The sequence continues at coordinate 771,194 of NW_023336197.1, forward strand.
CAGCCAACGGGGCGACTCGGGCAGAGGCATCATCATGAAGAAGAGGAAGATGGCGGGAACCATCTGCAGGGCCCAGGGCACGCGGAAAGAGGCCGTGTTGTAGTTCCTAGAGTTGTTCTCGCCGATATAGTAGCACCCGTAGGACATGTAGTACATGATCAGGATGCCCCAGGTGATGGCCCACTGCTGGAACCCGATGAAGCGGCCGCGCTTCGACGGCGGCGAGATCTCAGCAATGTAAACGGGGACCTGTGCCGACTCGATTCCGACGGCGAGACCGTTGATCATGCGGCCGATGGCCAGCATGGGGATATTTTGCGAGGCACAGGAGATGATGGAACCGATGAGCCTGGAAGCAAGATATGTTAGCCAACAGATATTCTCTCTCTCCCTCCTTCCCTCCCTCTCTCTCTCTCACTCTCTCTCACACTCCCCCTTTCTACTGTCGTTTCTTCGACTCGTCCTCAACTTGCATCTCCGTCTTCTTGACATCTCATTCTCACGTGTACTTACCAGACGATGCAACCGATCATGATGGACTTTTTGCGACCCAAAATATCCGAAACGTAACCCGAGATGAGGGCACCGAGCCAGGAGCCAGCAGACATGGCAGCCGTGATGCCACCCTGGTGAAGAGGCTTGGGACCTGAGCACTGCTCGTTGTCATCGAATGGGGGACCTTTGGGGCCCTCATTGAAGTAGCACAGGTAGCTCTGCATGCCCAGCTGGGCAGAGAGGGACGAGATGTCGAAGCCGAAGAGGGCGCCCCCGACGACGGAGACGCCTGCAATGATATAGATGTTGCCAATCGCCATCTTGACCACGTTTTGTCCGTGTCTGCGTGTCACAGATGAGGATTGGGCCGTAGGAGAAGTCAGATTAGAGAGGAACTGTTCAGGAACAGACCGAGGACTACAGGTACAAAGGAGGGAGGGAGGGAAGGAAGGCGAGAGGCCATAGGGGGGAGGGGCGTATTGACATATATATATATATATATAACTATGTATGTATGTATGCATTCATACCTATGAGCGCAAGGAGAAATCATGGGCTTTCGGTGGCGGGGCCCGGGGTAGAGACATGCATACTTGTACTACTAATAGTAGTAGGTAGTAATACTTTGCGTGGGAAATATACTTTACAATCAGAAACAGGTCAAGAGAGCGCACCACCACGATGCACGATGCAGACGAGGAACCCCGGAAACGAGCAAGCGCGGGGGAAGACGACATTGGATAGGATTCGGACGTGTGTGGGGATGACCATGGCGTCCAGGCAGGATGTAACATTGGAACATGGGACATGAGTTACGAAGTGAACCACCACTGTAGAAAGCCATGGCCGCGTCCATCCATCACCAAGTCAGACTCGGAGCCAAATGTCATCATGCGACTTGCACGTTACAGCGTACTGCTCGTATACTTGCTAGCTGACCTCTCAAGCCCCCGTACGCCAGGGCCAGAGGGCGCAAGAAGTTGAAGCCGGTGCTTGCTCGGCAAGGCACGCCGTAAGCCATGACCAACAGACAAGAAAGGAGCCGAGCATTTGGCCGGAGCTGGAACCAACCAGGATAAGTATGCCACTCCGCACTTGGGAAAACTCGCCGTGTCGTTGGTGCGCCAAAGCAAGAGGAAGTAGAGCCTAAGAAAGAATGGTGTGCCGGTGTGTGGGGCGGCAATAAGCAGGGATGCTCCGACTTATTTCCCCAGACGGGGAAGAGATCCACCACTGGACCTTTGTCGGTACAATGGTATTATCGGTATCCGTACCTGTACTCGTACTCTGTGGGAGGGAGGAGAGGAGCCTAGGACGGACGCCTGGGGCTGAGACACACACTCTCCGGCGTGGAACAAGGCGATGGGCGGCGAGCAGTGATACCTGTAACTTGAAAGTACCCCGTCCTCCTCGTGATGCACCACCAGCCAAGCCAAGCAAGCCAAGCAAGCCAAGCAAGCCAAGCAAGCCAAGCAAGCCAAGCAACCCATCGGTCTTCGGCAAGACCAAGGCAAATGAGTTTTCCGGGGCCGCAGTGTTCTGACTGTCTCGTTGTTAGCCGGGAATAACATCCAGCGCCACTCCCATCCTAGAATCTAACTTGTCCCTTGGCAAGCCACTGTCTCTCTCTACCTGGCAGCGTATGCTAGCTAGTACGATAGCACAAGTGGGCGGACTGTCGAAATTGTAATCTTGAGTATTCGGCGTCACTCTTCTTCTTCCTCCCCCCCCCCCCCCYCTGGCCATCTTCCCTCTGCTTCGTCCATCTGTTTGCAGGCAGAATATATGCATGGCAAGGGGGCGGGGGAGGAGGAAGGGAGGGGGATCCGATAAATGGATGCTTCCGGAGGGTGGTGTGGGGATGAGAGACAGAAAAGTGCGGGAGAGTTGGTGGAGAGGAGAGGAGAGGAGGAAAAAATAAAGGAGGGTGGGCAGAGGCGGCCGCTGGCAATGGAAAAACATGCTGTCGATCTTTGAAAGTTGAGGAAGGCGCCGCGGAGCCATGTGATGGAAGGAGGGAAAGAGCGACGGAGGGTTACATCTCACCAATACCTGCATACCTTGTTTATCGCAACATGTTCTTCACGATCTATTCAATTATTCGTGCCAGTGTTACCGACAGCGTGATGGGTATATTCTTATATATAACATGTACATGGACGGCATCCTCGATACACGTATATCCGATGCTGCCACCCACCTCTACCTTTCCATCGCAGCCTCATCCACACTGAACTCCATGGCCGACTCCCGAACGCACTCTGCCATCAACTCCCTTCCTCTCGAGACACATGCAACTTTTTCACTCCACAAGCATGTAGTATTAGACAGGTGGAAAAGAAAACGAACTCAGTCCAACTGCTTCTTGCTCCGTATCTACCCTGTCCAACACTTACCTCTCCACAAAACAGCTCTTTCTTTTCTCCTAGTCCCTCCCCCATTCTCCCCCCACACCCCAGATCCTCCTGTTTTCCCTCAGACCAGGCCATGCGACGGGACCACAGAGTCCTACCCCGTGCCCTTGTACAAAGTCTACAGTACTAAACATTCAACACCGATCAGTAGAGATGGTAAATGCGATTCGTCAAAAAGAAAAGAGGAAAGTACCATAACTCATACGAGCAGTGACAACAAGTTAACAATGCAGTCACGAGTACATACATATACGTGGCCGTGCTCTTTCCCCGCCCTCACATCTTCCTCTTCTATTTCTTCTTTGACGACATTGACCTGAGCCACTCGTCTTCCACCGTACTGTCGTCGTACTATACATGCTTAGGTCGTCCGACCCCGGCTTGGCTCATGATACGTAGTACTGACGGCAGGGATTTGATCGGGGAGGAGGGGAAGGGGGGGGGGGAAGGTCTCCGCCCCTATTCAACCTGTCTGTCAATCAATGGGATAATACGATTACGATGTAGGTGGCGCGTGAATTACATTACATGCAGGCTCTCGCTTCGTATTCGCCCGAAATTTTTCAAGTCATGTCCATTTGATTTCCGTCATTCATCTCGTGGCCTTTTGTCAAACTTCTCCCAATGTATTTTATACTTCCTACCTTTACTCGATACAGGTTGAGCCTCGTCGAATCATCTGCTACCATGTGCCAGTGCTACAAGTACTACCCTGACGGATATTCCTGAGTCTCGACTCCAAACCTGGTCATCGTGACACTTATTCAAGTTCCACACTCTCCAACAAGTCAATACGTATTCTTGCTTGAGCTAGAATGGTGGTAGTAGCAGTCCCATAGAGCTCATCTTGACTCACTCTGCATTCTCTGTTTACTCCTGAGAGTAGTAATACGACTTACTACCTTGGTGTTCCAAGCACTACAAGACAGTGAGCACTGCCCCATCCTCCTCCTTCTCATCCTTCTCACCCTCCTCTGCCCATGATATGATCGAAAAGAGACCAGATAGTCTAGGGGAGCGAGCATGCGGCGGAAACGCAACAGACAGAATGGTGGAACGGAGCAGGTGAATCAGTGACTGGCTGGCTGGCAAAGAAGAAAAATAAGCTAGAAATAAACTAGTCCAGAAACAAGAGAGGCGGGGAAGAAGAGAAGGAAAATTTTTTCATGAGATATCTAGAATGCATGCTACTATGCCTGCTAGACAAACCGCACCTCGTTAAACAGTCCAGCCCGCACCTGCAAAAGGCTAGCCAGCTCCATGACAAATGACTGCAGAATCAACACGTTAGTCACGACATGCGACACCGATACGGTGCCATCCTCGGCGGCGGCAGCAGCAGACTCGTCCCCTTCTTGCCGCTCCCCGATATTCTGCCCGTCTTCGATATTGCCAGTGTCATCGCCGCCGCCGTCTCCATCCTTGTCGTCATTGCCCTCCATCTCATCCTCATCAGGCCCAATCATACCGCCACCTTTGTCACCGTCCTCCTCATCATCATCATCGTTATCCTCGATGGGGTCGAGCATGGGTCTCTTGGTATCAAACCTGAGAGGGATGGGTTCCAGATTGTCTCCCCCTCCGCCGTCACCGCCGCCCGCCAACGTCGAGGGCAGACCCACGCGTCTGGATAGTATTGTCTGGTCCACTGCTGCGAAGTCGGCCATTCGGCTCGTCAGCGTCTGGTCGTAGTGCTCAGACATGGGGTCGTCTAGGTCCATCATTCCTAGGATGCCCTCGCCCAGCCGGCTGGGTGACGCCGAGCGTGGGATGTACTGTGGTGGCTGCGGAGTGACCGTCTCGCTGCCGGCTCCGCGTCCTGCCATGTCCCTGCCGCCGCCCCGGCCGCTGCGAGGGATCGCAGACCGGCTTGGCGTGCCTAGCTCCGACAGCAGACGCTGAGCGAACCCTTCAAACGCCGACGGGCGCGCAGAGAGCGGCGATGCGCTCCGGGAAGTGTCCTCGCCCGGTGTCATCAGCTGATCGGGCGTGTTGCCCGTATGAGGCGACGAGTCCCAGGTGCCGTTGCCGCCACCGCCACCCCCGCCAGTGCCGCCTCCACCTCCACCTCTTCGTGGTGGCATGGGATTGTGTAGAATCATGTCGGCCGTGTGGAAGGCTTCGCGCCTCTGCTGTACGAGCTCTTCGAATCGCGGCACAGACTGCTTGTAGTTGGCCACCTGGTCGCAGAGGTGTTTGATAATGTCGAGGAACCGCGGGACCGACTGCTGATCCCACTCGGGGCGGCGGCGGCAGTTGCGAATGGCTTCCTCCTGATCGTCACCCCCCTCCGGGCGGGCATCAATCTCTTCCCTGCCGTCCTTGTTTGTATACCTGTAGGTACTTGGACTGCGCGACAGCCAGCCTTCTATGCTCATGTAGCCGCAGATGGCCAGGTCCACCAGGCTCTCCGTCACCGACAGGTTTGTCTCCACGGCGTTGAGGAAGAAGGTCTCGAGGAGGTCGAGCATGGCGTGGAGGAGCGGATCGTCGGGCCGCAGCGTGTGTTCCCGCACATCTCTCGGCTTGTTAAGGGGACCATTGCTAGTCGTGTCCGGTGGCTTGTAGTTGTTCTTGCCCACGTTTGGGGCCACGAGCTTGACCGAGCAAGAGTGGCTCTCCAGTCGCGATAGCATGTCCTGCAGTACACCGTCGTAGACCTGGTCAAAATTGTCCTGGCCCCCAACAGACCCGGCGAGGCTCATGAGATAGTCAACCTCTTGCTCATGGGCGCCGGCGGTGCGGCGAACCGTGTTTCCGGGGAGAATCTCGGTTTTGAGGAGCGTCATGACGGCATAGCGGTGGTGCCTCTTGAGAATAGCCGACACTAGCTGCAGCGTGACGTGGATCGTTTGCTGGTTGCGTGACCGCAGGCATGCGAGGACTAGGTCCACCAGGTTAAACAGCATGGGCGTGGCCGACGTGTCGGTTCTTGCCGCCGTCAGGGTGGCCAGGTCCATCGACTTTCTCTTCCTGGCGGCGCTGACGCTCGTCCGCGATTCGACATCCTTTGAGGGGGGCGATGGCGTCGAATCCGGTAGGTCAAGCAGGTAATGGAGGATAAGGTTGATCATATCCGGGTGATCCACCGCTTCGAGGATGCGGCGTAGATACGTGAGAACGGCCACAGAGGAGCCACCGTCGATGTCGGACGATTCAAGGAGAGATGGGTATCTGTGAGGTTAGTATAACATGCTAGACAAGCTTTCATGACGTGCAAATCATCCGATGATGAGGGTAGACATACAACAACTGCTGCAGGAAAATGACCTGGAAATGCTCAAGCAGCGTCGACTTGACATCGGCCGACTTGCAGTGGTTGAGCACATCCTGCCAGAACAAGAGGTGGGAGAGAAACGTTTCGATATGAGACTGGAACTCTGGGGAGCACGAACTGATGATCTCGTAGTTCGAAGACGGATGCTGGTAGTCGGAGAGGGCAAGGATCGGGGGCAGGTTATGGGGGGTATGGTCAATGACGAGCTTCCGGCTGAGCTGGCTGTAAAGAGCGCCCAGACCCGTGGCCATGAGGGTGGACAGGTCGCTCTCGACGATCCACTGCTCAAGTTCCGTGGAGCTCGAGGCCGCTTCGATGATGTACAGGAGCCCCGTACGGGCAAAGTCGCCTACCTTGCCCTCGTGATGGATATAATCCATAAGGATATAAAAGAGGGGGAAGTCGGCTCTCTGGGCACGACCAGTGAAGCGATCCCTGCTGCTGCTGCTGCTGCCGCTGCTGCCGATGGGCTTGGTACTACCTGGAACAAGACGCATGCTATTGCCTGCGGCATCGCGCTGCGTCGCCTTGAACCAGGCAGGCAAGATGGCAGGGTCGAGGCGGATCTTGGTGGTGATGTTGAAGGCTAGCTCGACAACACGGGACTCAGTGTCCAAGCCCAAGCGGACGCTGTTGGGCCCCGTTATCCGCACCAGCAGATTGGTCAGGCTGGCGGAGAAGGTAGTCTTCTCGACGAAGGCCTCCTCCTCGCTCTCGATGAGCGTGGCGAAGAGGAGGACGGCCTCCTTGATGATCCACTCATTGTAGGACGTCGTGGCAATCTTGCCGATGGGCACGTATATCTGACGTATGGAGGCGAACTGGATGCAGGGGTGGGGGAGGGGGCGGCGGCTTTCATCGCTGAGCATATTGGTGAGCTCCTGTAGGCGGATCTCGAGGGTCTCGGCAGCGTCGCTGTCGCGGGAGAGGTTGGACGATGTACGCCATGTTGCCTGGGCCTGAGTTAGTCAAGTTGCGACAGCAACGATGTACATCACTTGAGGAAGGGGGCTGAATGAGAGGAGAGTCTATACGGACAAGCAGGTTCCCGTATTCCTTCTCAAATCTGTGTAGACGCTTGGCTGGGTCCTTGGCCAGCTCTTGGGAGGAGCTCCCCGAAGAGAGGGGGCTCAGGAGACGAGACCACTAAGCGGTAGGGTTCTGCTGTTAGCCATGATGTCGGAGAGAGAGGAACAAAGGGCAATAGAAAGGCTGGCCGCCGTCATTTCGAGCCAAATGGGGGCCTTACAAAGTCCATGGCGTCTGTCTAGTATCCTTCACGTCATCTCAACATTCCCTCTATCTTGTAAAGGGTCCGACCAGCGGTGGTGGTTTGGCATGGCTTGACGTGTCCGTGATGGCCGTTGTCCCTCCCCACGCAAATTACGAAGCACGACGCATGATTGTGGCGTTCAGCCACAGTCTCGAGCCACGTGTGCCAAGCCTCGTCCGTCAGGCTGCCAAGTTACAGCCACAAGTGACTGCGAGTTATTCGCAGCGGTAGCATGAGCATTGACGATATCGCGAATTATCGATATACAATATTATGCTGCGGTCCTAGTATATGGTATATGCACTAAGGTACCACTACAGTGCTACTGATCACAGGGCATATCAAAGACGTGCAACACCGGTAGTAAAGTGCTACATGTACGAGTAGGATCAGACAACACACGTCTAAGACATTTATGTGGTAGAACGCTCTCGGTGGGGGGAGCTAGAATTCTCCAGTGGCTCCCTTGGCTTCTTCTTTAGCCGGCGCCTTGGCTCGTTAACAACCCCTCATGTCTCATCTGCCGCATCTGATTTTTATTCTTCTTCTTTCTTTTGCATGTCGCAAGTGTCACAATGCGTGCGTATACGTACGCGCACTTGGACGAATGGCAGGACGGGGTGTTATGCAGCTCGTGAGAGGGGTGGCATGCGTCGCCGGCGCGCGCGGGGGGGGGGAGAAGGGGCGAACCGGCACGAGATGGACTGCCGATGCGCTGTTTCTGTCTTATTTGTATCGGCATTTATTCTGTCTCTGTGTCAACGCTGCGTTCTATATCCCTTGTGCTTCCACGAGAGAGCATTGTATACCTATCTATACATGTACTCGTACATCGTACAGACACTGGTGATCTTCGTACGAGTACGGCTGATGGTGGGAAAGAGTGATGGACGAATACTCTTTCAGGAATATGTACGAGTAATGATTACTCAAGCACCATTGGCAATGATTGGACCATTATTTTCCTTCTTCCCACCACAGACGTACTCGTACAATAGCGTACTTGCACAGCGGACCCTATCAAGCGTGAAGATCGACAGCGGGGATAATGTTGATTGGTCAGAAAACGAGCCTCTGAGAACTCTGCTAGACAGAGCAGCGCCTGTGGTCAGTTCCAGTTCTAGTGGCCCAGTGGTTCAGCGTTGCTCTCGCGGTTGAGCCGATGGCCCATAGTGAGCTGCGCCGCTGTGGGACTAGCGCCAAGACCTTTTTGCTGCCTGGGTCATGTGCTTGCCTGGTTCTGCTTGACCTGACCGGGGGGGGTTTGTTTACGGAGTGGCTCACTGCGTTGAATACAAATTACAAAGGGGAAAACAGATCATGTTGCAGCAGACGGCCCGGAGAGAGGACGTTTGTTTTCGGGGCATGGTGTCATGTTTAAAAAGTTGATACGAGGAAGAGTGTCCCTAGTACGGAGTAGTATTACTCGTAAAGACTGGATGCAATAATAACCCTCCCCCACCCACCACCATATGGGGAATTGAATTAATACACCCTCATCGTCAAGCACACACACATACGCACACGCACACAACTGCCGTATTAATAGGGCCATCGCCAAGCATCCGACAATCGTCCCAAGCCCTTGTCGTATCCGAGCGCCGTGGTTGGGTAGAGACAAGGATCGGCTGTGCATCGCAGCAACCCACTCGAGCCCATCTCCAGCGCCTGTCAATTGTAGCCTGGGGGGGAGGGGGGGAGGGGGGGGGGGTTCTCCTGCTTCAGGTAGTGTCCCCCTCTCTCCTCCTCTTTAGGTGCTTCCTCCCCCCTGGGGTCAGAGCCATAGGGGGGGGGCCAAGCAGTCAAGGGAACCTATTAACGACGCCGGCGTCTGAGACAGTCCACTGAACTCAGTGAACCGCGACCCTTTCCAGCGGGTGCGCCGGGGCTCCCACCTTTCCGGCAGTTACAGGGCTCTTCAGTGCGTCTCCAGTATTCCAGTATTGGGTGTCGAGATTCCCAACTCTTCATTGCGTCCGCAGGCTCTTTTAGGTATCTCTAGGGCATCTTTAGTGGCGCTGTCCACTATTAAGTTGAAACATGGAGAACCCATAACTGTATGTGCATGTTGAGGAGTCGATAATGCTCCAGACTGCACATGGCGTATTCAATCGTACAGCACGCAACATTGAACGCGTTCAGTGATGAATCTGACAAGTATTCTCCATGTGTGAGCTCCACGGAAAATCTGCAGGAATTGACTGCTGTATCGACTGCAGCATCACGTAGTCGTAGTAGGGTATTGAATACAGAGTATGATCCGGGTCATTTAGCTCCATGTCCTTCTATTTGTACTCTGTACTGTACAGCGTATAACGGCGCAGCCAGTAGTACCATTACCGCGTACGCGCTGTTCTACTCGTACGCTACTCGTACATGTACTTGTATTCTTTACTCTCCTCCCAGTGCCCAGATACAGTCAGCACCTCTCTTAGTGTTGCATCGCTCCATCTCTCCCTCAAAGAGTCAAACGCCCCCGCCCGCGTTTTACAGTACGAGCAGGTATTCCCGTTCCGGTTTTTTTTTTGCTATCCACTTGGTCCTCTCCTTTGTGTGCAACTCTTTTTCTTTTCCGTTTCCAAAATCCCCATCCCTTCCTTGCCAGGATTCCAACTTTTCCGACTCACGGTCCGGCCAACTCTCCTTGACGACCTTTCGACGCCGCATCATCCGGAAACCGTTTTGCATCTTTCTTCTCCTTCTCTCCTGCCTTCTTTCAACCCCCGGTTGGTTGCATGCTACGACATATTACATAGCCTCAACGCTCGAACCGATCGATCCCTCTTGATACCGACCGCCGCATGACCATACACGAGCGCCCCCCGAACAAAACGACATCTTCCTCCCCCTCTACCCCGAAAACCTGTATATCACCACACCCTTCGACGCCCGTCCCATCTCGCTACCTTCTAGCCCCCAAGCTCTCGACCCACGTAGAGGGCCCCGGGCTTGCTGCGTAGTGAGTAGCTGGCTGCAGAGGGACAAACGTCGTTGCGCATGCCTCGTGCTTCGGGCTCGGGTAAGCGACACCCTGGCCCCGCTGGTCAGCGCGACGCGAGACACGATAATGGCCTTGTAGGTCCCGCTTCCGCCAAGCGCTCCTCGGCCAAGAAGAACAACGGCAACGCTCACCACCACTCTGACGCTTCCGCCATCGCCGCCGTTGCCGCTTCTGCTGCTCCCTCGATCGACTACGCCTCCGCTCATCAGCGGTCGCCCCTCTCGCCCCCTCGCAAGGGAAACGCTGCCTCCGTTAACAACGCAGCGACGGCAGCCGTCATCCCTCCGCCATTCGTCAATGGCAGCGCTTCCCCTTCTGCCGTCCCCAGGCAGAATGGCATGTATGCTGCCGCTGATCAACTCCCGATCGGTGGTGGTCTGGTCAACGGCTCCTCTGGCGCCCACGCTCTGAGGTCTGGTAGCTCCGATCCTGGCTACTCTGACGAGACCTCGTCCGAGTCGGGCGCCTCCCTCGTCATGCGCAACGGCTACGTCGACGCTGGCCATCGCCAGATTGACGTCAACGCCCTGAAGAATGTCGACGTGCATCGCGACTCCGGCCCGCTCGAGCTGGCCACCACCGTCCTCAAGGCCCTGCCTATGCAGGACACCCTGGCCATCCTCATCATTCTCATGCATGTCCCCGCCGTTTCGCTGACCTTCATTTACACCATCTTTGCCTTCCTCACCTTTGTGCCCCCCGTCACCACCAGCTCTGGCATGAACATCAACTTTGCCGAGATGCTCGATGGCATGGCCACCACCCCGGCTCCAGTCACCCTCCTCTGCATGGACATGCTCTTCGTACTGTTCTGGCTGTTCCTGTGGCAGCCGCTGCAAGAGGTCATGCTCGACCTTGCCAAGCCCGTCATCGCCATCACCCTTGGCGGCGGTACTGGCTCCCGTGACGGCACTTCCAGGGGCCTCACCACCTGCTTCATCTGGGTCATGCTGCACCACCTCCTCCGCGGCACCCAGTCTCACTGGGCCCGCCTAGTCCGCCACATCCCCGACACCTGGCCGATCCCGGCCGTTCTCCACGAGCCCTTCAAGCTGCATGCCCAAGAGTTTGAGGTCAAGGGCATCATCGCTTGGACCAGGAGCCTGCTCGCCGTCCACATACTCACCCAGGGCATTATCCGCCATGTCAAGGAGTGGTACCTGCGCAGGGAAAAGGTCAACGCGAACGTCAGTCTGAGCGATCCGGAGGTTGGGAAGCCAGTTTCTGGCAATGCCACCTCTTCCTCCTCCTCCGCCGCCGCCGCCGGTCCTGCCGATGGCTCCTCAGTAGGGGACATCGGTCTGACGACACCCGAGACGGAGCCGACGGTACCGCAGGGGCCCAGCTCGTTATCAGCAAGCAAAAAGAAAAGAAAGCAGAGCACACAGGTACGCCTGCAGCAACCGCTGTGGGCTGCACTTGCAAGCACCAAGATTGTCGTCATGAAAGAGTACGAGCTCTCGCACACGTCGCGCGAGCAGACGGGCTCCAACGCCACCGATGTCCACAACCTCGGGAACGCACCTTTCGAGCGGCAGCCGCGTCAGGTGTGGATATCATACGTTGGAAGTGATGAAGTTTGTTTTAGCACCAGTTTTTTCCCCGAGGATATGATGGATATGGATACGGAGACGGCGAGGGGAGGAGAGGGGGACACGATGCCCACAGCCACGAAGAACCCGGAGAAACCCTTCTTTGTGCGCGTCAACAACGCCTTCTGGCAACCCACACGCATGTTTCCCCTCGAGGCGCCGGTGGAGGAGATGGAAGAGGAGCAGCGAGGCACGCGGTGGACCGGCGACATCTACGGGTTGCGCCCCGCGTCAAAGTACGTCGTCGAGTTCGTGCACCGCCGGACGGAAGAGGTCCTCTTCAAGACGAGCATCCGCACGGTCCACGAGCCGCAGCGCGAGGACGAGGCCGGAGGCCACGCGGCAACGGCAGCGGCAACTGAACAGCCCTCGCTGCGGCCCGACTCCCCAGCCACGACGCTCCGGACTTCGATCGCCGCAGCCGACGCCAGGCTTACCGAAGAGAAGAACCAGCTCAAGTCGGCGCGCAAAGAGTGGAAGTCGCGCATCAACAACCTCAAGAAGGAGATTGAGCTCGCGGACAACCAGCTGGCGTCGGCCGGCAACCACGACGAAAAGTACCGGCAGAAGGTGCGGCAGCAGGAGACGCAAAAGTCGCAGGCCGAGCGCGACACGGCCGAGCTGGCGGACCAGCTCAAGAACTTTGACTCGGGCGCCGAGCTGGCGGAGCGCAAGAAGAAGGTGGAGCGAGCGTATGCGGCAAGCAAGAAGCTGTACGACGCGGAGAAGAAGGACTTTGAGGACCACAAGGCCAAGCTAGAGAATGAGGTGCGCGCCCGCCAGGTGGAGCAGTCCAACCTGGTCAGCCGGGTCAACAAGATGCGCACCCGCATCAACAAGGTGGAGACGGAGCTGGCCAACATCACCGACGCCAACAACCGTGGACTCGACGAGGCCGAGAGACACCGCCGCGAGCGCGCGAACTGGCAGGACCACATGGCCGCTATCGAGACAAACTACCGCGAGCGTCTGATGCACGCCAGGGCTACCAACGCTGCCAAGCTCGAGCAGATCCGCGTGGCCGAGGCCCAGCTAGTAGCTCTCGTCAGCGGCGGTAACGGCGCCTCCAGCACGGCCATGCTCGACTTCCAGCAGCAGCAGCAGCAGCAGCAGCAACCAAGCGGATCATGGAACCCCAACCCCGCGGCGCCGCCTCACATCCCTTCGAGCATGTGGGGAGCCCCGGAGGCCATCCCCGCCGTCGCAACGTCGACCCCCCATCGTAACCACGCAGGCCTCGCATCGGCATGGCAACCCCCGCCCACGGCACCCCCTTTCGAACCTATGGGTGCTAGGACACCCAGTGGTGGCATCAAGATGCGCGGACGCAGCTCCAGCATGCTCAGCGATGTTAGTGGCTTCACGCAGTCGAGCAACGAGGATGATGTTGGTGGCGCCTACCAAAGCTACGGGCCTTCCTCCTTGAACGGGAACCCCTGGTGGCAGTTTTCCTCCATGACGGGACCTGTCCTGCAGGGATTACATCAGGGAGGGAGCAGCGGCAGTGGGAGTGGGAGTGCGCCCAGGAGTCCTGTCTGAGCTGTTCTTTTTGCAGTTTGATACCGAGGGTCTACGTAGTCCTTGTTTGTATCATCTATAGGGGGAAAAAAAAACTTGAGTGTTCTGTAATTTCTATCTTTGTTTCGTAAGCCCTGCTATCTGTGATGCTCTCTGTATGATCGATCCATGATGCGCATATATGTGGCGTAGACTCCTGTGGCGGTGCTGTGGCTCATCATGGCCTTGGAGGTACAGCATTAATAGCCGGCGTCCATGTTCGCCGACGTCCTACCTCGGCACTCACAGAACAACCAACACAATGAAGCCGCCGAATGCAAAGCTACGGCATCAAGTCGTTGCCATATACAAGGGTACGTTTATCTCTCCCCCCACAAGCAGCAATCAGAACGAGTCCAGTTGTTGATAAAATTTGGGGGGGGGGGAGGAGCAAAAAGAGCTCCTCTACCTTGGTCGCGAGTACCCCCTCGGCTATGACTACTTCCGCCCGCGACTTCACAAGGCGTTCATGAGTCAGGCGGGGGAGAGGGACGCGGACAAGATTCAGAAGGGTATCGAGAGGGCCGAATATGTGAAGAAGGGTGAGTCTGAGCAGTCTGGCCCCGTGGGATTGTTACTGACTTGTGCAAATAGAGATTGAGATGCTGTAAGTGTTTGGGGGGGGAGGAGCTTACTGCAGGTTTTCATGGGTTGATCTGACTGACGGCTGGTAGGTACTATCTCAAAAGATACAGGACTCTACGAAAGAGATATGATGCCGATGCGTAGGGGGGATGGGAGGTTTTATCAAGGAAATCTTACCAAAGGACAAGCAATTGAAGTTGAGGGAAACATCCAGCATCATGAAGGACCATGTTTACTGCGCAGAAGGAAAGGAAGAAAAGGACAAGAAAGAATTTCTCATCTATATAACCGCTATAACGTAGATATCAGAGTACCAAAAACCACACTTTGCATATTACACATTTGCCCGTGAATATTTGTTTTCCTTTTTTTCTTTTTTTGTTGTTGTGCCCCCTTTGTAACCAAAGACTTCCTCATGAAAAGAAAAGAAAAGAAGGAAATAGAGATGACTATCATGAAGGAGAAAGAAACAACAAAGACAAAGGGAGAGGAAAAAGAGGAGAAAACCGTCCAAGATGATAAAAGAGCCTGATTACTTCTTTTTTGCCCACCAAGCTCCCGACTCTAGACACTCGCCCCAATTCGTGCCACCCTCATTGACGATGTCGGTCATCATCTTGCCTAGCCACATGTCCCACTCGTCCTGGCTCTTGCCACTGGCATCGCGCAGGATAGGTTCGAGGGCCACGATCTGGTCGACGAGGGTGATGAGGGCGGTCCTCCGGAGGGCAGCCTGGCCGGCGGTCAGGGCCTTGCTGTCGACGTGGGCGGGGGTGGGCGTGGCGGACCTGGCGGGAAGTCCAGAGGCGGAGGCCTTGACGTAGGACTTGCCGTCCTTCGTGACGACGCCGCCGACGCCCTCACGCTCCCAGCGGACCTCGCTGAGAGGCACGGCCACGCGGTGGGAGCCGAAGCCGCCGACGCTCTCGGACTCTTGCAGGAGGTGGTGGTTCATCATGGTGCACGGGTTGGCGATGAGGTCGCGGGCCTTGAGGGCGCGCGAGATCCACGCGTTGTACTCGACCAGGTAGGTGTTGAGCGGGGCGGATAGCGGGGTGTTGATGTTGATCATGTAGGCGCCCAGGCTGGCGGCCTTCTCGTGCTCGCTGGCCTGGCTGCCGATGGCCGACGGGCTGGGCACGTGCGGGCGCAGCATGCGGATGGTGTGGTCCGTCTCCCAGATCTCCAGGGTGCCGCCCGACTCGAGCAGTCGGACCGTCTCCTCGATGTAGGCCCCCTGCATGATGGGTGACACGACGAGCGACATGTCCTTCCAGAAGACCAGGTCGAACTCGCCGTCGGCGAACGGCCAGGGGAGGTTGCGCACGTCGTGCTGCACGTAGGTCCAGTCCATGTCGGCGTCCGGCCGGTTGTTGGCGTTGCCGGTCTCGACGCTGCTGTGGCACCCGGACTCGCTCAGCGGCACGATATCGAGCCCGGTGAAGGACATGCCGCTGTGCCCCCGACCTTTGAAGTACCGGTGGCACATCATGCTCCAGAACCCGGTCCCGCACCCGACCTCGAGCACACGCAGCGGCGGCTTGGCCGCCACCGCCGGGCTGGCCAGCGGCGCGCCGTGCACCTGCATCAGGAGCAGCGTCCGGAGTATCTGCCGGTGCAGCTCGGCCAGGTCCACCGGCAGCGGGTACGGCACGGACGCGTCGTTGATGTAGGTCCGGCCGTTCCGCTGCACGTACGGCTTGGGCCTATCGCCGCCGCCGCCGCCGCTGCCGCCCGCCCCTTCCCCCCCGGCCGCCGACGGGTCGGTGGACGTCACCGTCCGGGTCGACAGTGCCGTCCTCACGCTCGTCGACGACACAGATTCCGTCCGCGAGAATGACGAGCCGGCCGTCATCTGCCTGGACGACTGCTTGCCGCCGTCTACGTCGGGATACATGCCTGCATTCTTTGCCACCGCCGCCGGTGTGCTGTCCGGTGTCGTCTGCCTTCTTGCCGCTGCCGATTTCACGGATTTCCTGCTCCCAAACATAAAAGGTTCAAACGGTAGGAGGCCGGCCCCGGCAAGCGCAATGTTGGTCTCCGAGGCTACCCGGGCGGTCCGTACCGATCCGGCAACGCTGCTTCTCGTCGACGACGGCCGCTCTGCCCTGGACGGTGCTGCTTCTTGGTGTTGATGGTGGTGGTGGTGTCTCTCTTGCTGTCCTCTTCGCCTCCCAGGGGGGGCGGCGGTTGCGACGTCGCCGTGGTCGGAGTCGACGTTTAGGTCTGCCGCGCCCCGGGACGATCTGGGCGGTGGTGAAGTTGGAGGTCCCGCCGGAGAGGACGAGGACGACGAGGACGATTTCGTACTTCTCCTCAGGAGGCTGGCACCGCCTAACCAAGAACCCGAGGTGGAACTGTGGTGAAGTGGATAAGGGGAAGAGGGGGTAGAGGAGGTTGTCGGAGTGATGGGAAGAGGAGGGGAGTCGGGGGAAGTAGGATTGGGAGTAGCGGTAGTAATAGTATTGCTATTGCTACAATTACTGTCAGAGGACGACCAGGACGGCGACGGCAAGCTGTTTACCGTCTGCCGACGCCTGGAGTGGCGGGGGTGCGGATGTAGAGGGATGGGCGCAAGGCCCGTATACTCGGACATGGGCGATGGGGTGGGAGAGAGAGGAGAGAGAGGA